>NC_063045.1:250000-267500 GCF_018812025.1 Megalobrama amblycephala
CATTTTAGTGAATCATCCAAATGAACAGATTCATTTTAGCGACCCGTTCAAACGAACTGATTCATTTAATTGAACCATTAAAATGAATTTATTGAAATTCATTTTAATATAGATAGATAGATAGATAGATAGACAGATAGACAGACAGACAGATAGATAGATAGATAGATAGATAGATAAATGAAATTCATTTAATTGAACCATTAAAATGATTTATCTAAGTGAACCATGAAAACGAACCGATTCATTTTAGCGACCCGTTCAAACGAACAGATTCATTTAATTGAACCATTAAAATGAATTTATTGAAATTCATTTTAATATAGATAGATAGATAGATAGATAGATAGACAGACAGGCAGACAGACAGACAGACAGATAGATAGATAGATAGATAGATAGATAGATAGATAGATAGATAGATAGATAAATGAAATTCATTTAATTGAACCATTAAAATTATTTATCTAAGTGAACCATGAAAATGAACTGATTCATTTAATTGAACCATCCAAATAAACTGATTCATTGAAGTGAACCGTCCAAATGAATTGATTCATTTAAGTGAACCATCAAAAGTAACAGATTTATCTAAGTGAACCATAAAAATGAACCGTTTCTTTTTAGCGACTCGTTCAAATCAACCGATTCGTTTAATCGAACCATCCAAATGAACTGATTCATTGAAGTGAACCTTCAAAAGTAACAGATTTATCTAAGTGAACCATGAAAATGAACCGATTCATTTTAGCGACCCGTTCAAATAAACCGATTCGTTTAATCGAACCATCCAAATGAACGGATTCATTGAAGTGAACCGTCCAAACGAACCGATTCATTTAATTGAACCATTAAAATGAATTTATTGAAATTCATTTTAATATAGATAGATAGATAGAAAGATAGATAGATAGATAGACAGACAGACAGACAGACAGGCAGACAGACAGATAGATAGATAGATAGATAGATAGATAGATAGATAGATAGACAGGCAGACAGACAGACAGACAGACAGACAGATAGACAGACAGGCAGACAGACAGACAGATAGATAGATAGATAGATAGATAGATAGATAGATAGATAGATAGATAGATAGATAGATAGACAGACAGGCAGACAGACAGACAGACAGACAGACAGACAGACAGATAGATAGATAGATAGATAGATAGATAGATAGATAGACAGGCAGGCAGGCAGACAGACAGACAGACAGACAGACAGACAGACAGATAGATAGATAGATAGATAGATAGATAGATAGATAGATAGATAGATAGATAGATAGACAGGCAGGCAGACAGACAGACAGATAGGCAGGCAGGCAGACAGACAGACAGACAGACAGACAGACAGACAGATAGATAGATAGATAGATAGATAGATAGATAGATAGATAGATAGACAGGCAGGCAGACAGACAGACAGACAGACAGACAGACAGACAGATAGATAGATAGATAGATAGATAGATAGATAGATAGATAGATAGACAGGCAGGCAGACAGACAGACAGACAGACAGACAGACAGATAGATAGATAGATAGATAGATAGATAGATAAATGAAATTCATTTAATTGAACCATTAAAATTATTTATCTAAGTGAACCATGAAAATGAACTGATTCATTTAATTGAACCATCCAAATAAACTGATTCATTGAAGTGAACCGTCCAAATGAATTGATTCATTTAAGTGAACCATCAAAAGTAACAGATTTATCTAAGTGAACCATAAAAATGAACCGTTTCTTTTCAGCGACTCGTTCAAATCAACCGATTCGTTTAATCGAACCATCCAAATGAACTGATTCATTGAAGTGAACCTTCAAAAGTAACAGATTTATCTAAGTGAACCATGAAAATGAACCGATTCATTTTAGCGACCCGTTCAAATAAACCGATTCGTTTAATCGAACCATCCAAATGAACGGATTCATTGAAGTGAACCGTCCAAACGAACCGATTCATTTAATTGAACCATTAAAATGAACTGATTCATTGAAGTGAACCGTCCAAATGAACTGACTCATTGAAGTGAACCATCCAAATGAACATATTCATTTAAGTGAAATCAAAAGAACAGATTATCTAATGAACCATGAAAATGAACCGATTCATTTTAGCGACCCGTTCAAATCAACCGATTTGTTTAATCGAACCATACAAATGACTGATTCATGAGTGACCGTCCAAACGAACCGATTCATTTAATTGAACATTAAAATGAACTGATTAATAAAGTGAACCGTCCAAATGAACTGATTCATTGAAGTGAACTGTCCAAACGAACCGATTCATTTAATTGAACCATTAAAATGAACTGATTCATGAGTGGACCGTCCAAATGACTGATTCATTGAAGTGAATTCAAAAGTATCTAAGTGAACCATGGAAATGAACCGATTCATTTTAGCGAATGTTCAAATAAACAATTCATTTAATGAACCATTAAAATGAACTGATTCATTGAAGTGAACCGTCCAAATGAACTGATTCATTGAAGTGAACCGTCAAAAGTAACAGATTTATCTAAGTGAACCATGAAAATGAACCGATTCATTTTAGCGACCCGTTCAAATCAACCGATTTGTTTAATCGAACCATACAAATGAATTGATTCATTGAAGTGATCCGTCCAAACGAACCGATTCATTTAATTGAACCATTAAAATGAACTGATTAATTAAAGTGAACCGTCCAAATGAACTGATTCATTGAAGTGAACTGTCCAAACGAACCGATTCATTTAATTGAACCATTAAAATGAACTGATTCATTGAAGTGAACCGTCCAAATGAACTGATTCATTGAAGTGAACTGTCAAAAGTATCTAAGTGAACCATGGAAATGAACCGATTCATTTTAGCGAACCTGTTCAAATAAACAGATTCATTTAATTGAACCATTAAAATGAACTGATTAATTGAAGTGAACCGTCCAAATGAACTGATTCATTGAAGTGAACCGTCAAAAGTAACAGATTTATCTAAGTGAACCATGAAAATGAACCGATTCATTTTAGCGACCCGTTCAAATCAACCGATTCGTTTAATCGAACCATCCAAATGAACTGATTCATTGAAGTGAACAGTCCAAATGAACCGATTCATTGAAGTGAACCATCCAAATGAACTGATTCATTGAAGTGAACCGTCAAAAGTAACAGATTAATCTAAGTGAACCATGAAAATGAACCGATTCATTTTAGCGACCCGTTCAAATCAACCGATTCATTGAAGTGAACCATCCATATTAAAATGGAAGTTAGTATATCTTGTGATTTGTTTGTTTCTGCTGACTGATTGCGGTGATTGTTGCTTCTTCTGTCTCTGCAGATGGCGTTCACTCGGTGTCGGCTCAGTGTCTGCTGCAGGTCACCGTCATCACGGACGAGATGCTCTCCAACAGCATCACGCTGCGATTGGCCAACACGTCCCAGGAGCGCTTCCTCTCGCTCCTATTGGCTCAGTTCCTGGAGGGCGTGGCCCGCGTTCTCTCGGCGTCCCGTGAGGATGTGGTGGTCTTCAACATCCAGGACGACACGGACGTCAACGCCGGCATCCTGAACGTCAGCCTGTCCGTGGCGCTGCCGGGCGAGGGGTCACGAGGTCGCGGGGTCAGTCCGGCCCGGCTGGGTCGCAGCAGCGGAGGCGAGGTGGAGTTCTTCGGATCGGAGGAGCTGCAGGAGCGTCTGTATCTGAACCGCAGTCTGCTGGCACAGATCTCCTCGCAGGAGGTGCTTCCGTTCGACGACAACATCTGCCTGCGGGAGCCGTGCGAGAACTACATGAAGTGCGTGTCCGTGCTGAAGTTCGACAGCCTGGCGCCGTTCGTGGCGTCCGACACCATCCTGTTCCGCCCCATCCATCCGATCGCGGGGCTGCGGTGCCGCTGTCCGCTAGGCTTCACGGGCGACTACTGCGAGACGGAGATCGACCTGTGCTACTCCAAACCCTGCGGCGCTCACGGCGTCTGCCGCAGCCACGAGGGCGGCTTCACCTGCGAGTGTCTCCATGACTACACCGGTGAGACGGGGCGGAGCCTCTGCACACACACACACACACACACACACACCTCTCTCAGATTCTGATTAAACTCACACTTATGAATCATTCATGTTGTTCTCATAAGGGCACGATGAAAAGTTCACATTTATGAGGTATTTTTGGTTGCGTGTGCAGAGGTCATAATGCATCAGAAGCCCCTGCAGGTGTGTTTTGATTGCAGACCTTATGAAGAGAAACGCCTTTATATTACAGTCACGCATTCAGACTTTACAGTGACGATCATAGGTGAGATGTAGTGATAATCAGATGAGATGTTGCAGTCAGAGATGAGATTAAATGAAGCAAGATTGCATGCCACGATTACAGATGTGATGATCAGAAATGAAATGTTGAAGTGATATGATCAGAGGGAAGGTGTTTTTAGGTAAAGAAGAGATGAAATGAGGTGAGAGAAGATCTGATGAACACCGCAAATATCGTTAGCTCGTATGATGAATAATTTGCGATGTTCCTTGTTTGTGAGTCACTTTGGGTAAAAGTGTAACACATTTAAATGTAAATGAGATGATGAGGACTGTGATGCGCTCTGAAAGACTCTTCAGTCAGAGGTTTCTCCTGTCAGAGATGTAATTAAAGAGATCAGATGAGGTTCTGAGCTTCTAATGCGCGCCGTGCTGCCGTGAAAGAACATGTTTGTCCTCCGAGGATCGTCTTGTGAATGCGGTTCACAGGAAGTCATGACTCTCTGAATGTGGTATTGTGGATGAAGTGTTGTACAGCTCTTTTAACATGATATGCCCACATGTTATGGTTACATAAGATCTGCTGAGCGCTGCGGTGTGTGGGCTGTGGTGTAGGAGTTCAGGTGTGTGGGAGCTTCAGCGTGTCTCTCTCCTGCTGTCCTGCCAGCTGCTCCTCCTCTGAGTGTGTGTTTAATTCTGAGTGTTATTTAACATGTTTGTGAGCAGAGAGACTCATTTCATCTCATCTCTCATGAGATCTGTTCATTTTGATAAGATGAATCATTTATTCTGCTGCTGGAGAGCGAGAGAGAGAGAGCGTGTGGAGTAAAAGCCGTGTTAATAATTGATGTGATCTCTGTAGACACACTGAACTGATGTGATGATGGTTTGTTCAGGTCATGAATCACGATTCAGCAGTGATAATGAATCTTCTCCTCTATTATGACCACAACGACAAGATGATTCACTTTAAACGAACAGTTACAAATGACTCGTTTGAATATCAGTCCACTACATTCTGTTCAGCGTTTTACATCTCAAATGAACGTCAACATGGACTTTCTCAACACTCTTACTGTGAACGATTCGCCAGTGATGTTATTCATTTTGACTTTAATTCAGTTATATGAAATGATTTCTGCTTTTATTCACACATATTCATAGAACGTCTCTAACTGATTCATTTTGTACGAACAGTTAAATGATTCATTTGAATTATTGATCAACATTGAACCAAGTGTAGTGAACACTTACGAAGATGAATCAAAATAGACTTTTTTAACATGTTTCTGCTCTTACTGTGAACGATTCACCTGTGATGTTATTCATTTTGACTTTGAATAATGATTTCTACTTTTGTTAATCACACATATTCTAACATTTTTGTATCAATGATAAAATGATTCATTGAGTCATTGCTCAAAATTGAACCCAATATGACTTTTTGTAATGAACATTTATTCAAGATGAATCAGAATCAACACAATGTGAACGATTCATCAGTGATGTTATTAATTTTGACTTTAAATACTGCCGTTTAATTCAGTTACATAAAATGATTACTAGTTTTATGGTGTATTTAGTAGGGCTGGGTAAAAAATATAGATTTCTCGATTTTAATCGATTCTCATTTTTACGAACCGATATCGATTCTTAAATCCCAAGAATCGATTAGTCTGGTCTGTTTTCAGAAAATAAACACCGTTTTGGCGCTGTTTAATGTGGCGTGACGGATCGCTTTAGCGCCTCAGTTAAAGAGAAGCATGTGATCATCCTCTCCTCCGCTTTAATACCAGTTACAGCGAAATAAACATGAACATCTGAAGGTATGTTAAAATATACAGTACAACTTACTGAAATCCGTATCATGTCTCGTGTAATCGCTCAATCAGTGCTTCAACCTCGGAAAGACGTCAATAAAACAGCTTACGTCACATTTACCTCAGAAAAACATATTCAGTGACCATAAACTCATTAGTCAGCTAGAAATCCAGGAACAGCCGCGATTTAAATGTTTATTTAACGAATTGGAGTAGAAATATGATTATGTAATTCTAAACTTTATTTATAATAAAAACATCATTGAGTGTAATTTAAGTGTTTGTGTATAAATAAGTTAATTTAACCTTCAATATTATTACAGTAGCACCAGCTGACTCTCATGTGTAGTTTAAAGCATTAGTGGAGATTTTTCCTCTAAAAAATTTGCCATGAACTGAAACTGAAATACTACATCCAAAATAATCGATATCGAATCGAATCAAATCGAAAGCATGTGAACAGTAATCGAATCGAATTGTGAAAATTGTGGCAATACTCCACCCCTAGTATTTAGTGTAAATTTATATGTTCAAGTTTAATATTATTTAATGCCACATACATTCATGAATAATATAAGTCGATAGTTATATTTATATATAAAGATACTGCCGCTAACTTAAAATATCTAGCTTTTCTTAGTAACTCATAGTGTAGTTAACAACTTTTTTAAGTACTTCTTTGTTTCACAGATGCTGGTTTCTCATCATTGAGCTCGTAAAAAGCGCGTCAGGTCATTAGTCACTTGTTAATGGATGTAAACGAGGGTTTAACGACGCTGACCCTGAGCTGACCGTGACCGAGGCTCGGTTCGTGTGCGTCAGGTTCACGCAGAACTTCTCCGAGGATCATGTCGAGTGTGTGGATGAATATGGATGAGCTCTTTGATGTGGAGACCGTATTTAAAGCTCTGACCTCGTTTCCCATCAAAGACCTTCTGAGAGCGAACGAGTGAATCCGACACACACCGCATCAATATTTCATCACAAACTGAGGAAAAGTGTGTGTGTGTGTGTGTGTGTGTGTGTGAACAGGAAGATGGTGCGACTGGCACACACACAAATGTTTCCGTTATGATGAGCGTGACGAATCGTCTTTTGTGTGTCGAACAGTGTCAGCTTTGTTTTTCACAACGACACACACACACACACACACACACACACACACACACACATGTTCGTCTTCCTCTACGTTTCTGCATTTTTACCTCCATCCTTAAGAAGGAAAATCACAAGTGAAATCTGTTTAGAGTCTCAGTTGTTTCTCATAAACAGTAATGAGATGATATTGAGATCAAATTGAGAATTTTGCCAAAGTATCTTGATGTTTCTCCTGAGAAAAAGACTATATTAATATCATTAAACCTCTTCAGTATCTCAGTTGTTTCTCCTCAAAAGTAATGAGATAAAATGGAGATCGAATTGAGACATTTGCTGAAGTTTCTCTTGAGAAAAAGACGTATATGTTTGATTTATTGTATGTGTTAAATTACTTTCATTATAAGATTGATCTCTTTAATGTCTCGATTGTTTCTCCTGGAGATGAAAATGAGATTTCTCAGATGTTTCTCCTGAGAAAACAACTCTCGTGTGTCTCCTAGTTTGAGAAGAGATCTCAACGGTGTCTCAAACTGTGCTCAAGTCTCGATCAAAAGTCAGAGATCTCAATCTGAACTCAAACTTTTCTCACCAAATGATCTTTAGACACTCTACCATTGGGTCTGATTCAGGAGAAACATCTGAGACGAAGTTGACTCTTCAGTGAAGCGTAACTGAGACCCACATGAGCAATAAAATGTGTTGGTGTGTTGAAAGACTGGACTAAACTCTTTCCGTCTGTCTGTCAGGTGAGCGGTGCGAGATCTCGTCACGCTCCGGCCGCTGCGCCGACGGCGTGTGTAAGAACGGCGGGACGTGTCTCAACCTGCTGGTGGGCGGCTTCAGGTGCGAGTGTCCGTCCGGAGGCTTCGAGAAGCCCTTCTGCCTCATGAGCTCCAGGAACTTCCCGCCGCAGACCTTCGTCACCTTCAAGGGCCTCCGGCAGCGCTTCCACTTCACGCTCTCGCTGTCGTGAGTATTCACCGATGAAGCCGTCAGCGTGTTTGTTCATTAGTCAGTGGTTAATGAAGCTCGTTCTTCTGGATGTTTGCTGGGAGCGTTATATAAACCTTATTCAGCACTATTTGTGGCAAATATTTTCATCCCGGAACGTCAGCGCCGGCCCCCAGGTCGTGTTGATCTGTCAGTCTCCAGTGGGAAAACAGATGCGCTGTCCGGATGCTCCGCTTTGCTCTTTTCTTTCTCTCTTTCTCTCACTCTTGTTTGCTGATGAATGCTCTGTCAGTCGGCTGTTTAGTGACTGTATAGACTGTGTGTTTTGCTCCGAGACGTCCAGGACTGATGAGGGCTTTTTACACGGGTTGCTTGGCGCTGAGGGGCGAATCTCGGGTGTTTTCTGAAGGTTCAAAGGGTCATATTGTGAGTTTCCAGGACTCAAAACTCTCCAGAAACATCCAAAATGAACATGTTGGCATCAGTCGAAACATTACAAGCCTGTTTACACCAAGAGAGATAACTATAAAGATAACGATCATTTTAGCGTCCACACTAATGCACGATATCGTTGGTTATTATGGACTATTCCTCAGAATTGGTGCAAACTGCTGTCCCGCAACCAAAAAAACACATTTAAAAAGCATTAAGTATTCAAATTTTAGATATTTACTAAGATCCTTATATTATCTGTTGAATCCCACAATAACATTTCAAATATCCGCAAGATTAATAAATATAAAATCATCATTTATTGGGTACTTTCAATTGGGAGGAGTCTGTCCTGAACCCTGACCCCTACATTTCAACTTGTGAAAATATTGTGAAATATTGTTTTTTTTTTTTAATTTATATTTTTTATTTTTTTTTTAAGTGAAGTTAAAAAAGTATTTATTTTATATTTTATTTAAATTTATTATAAATCATGAAACTTTATGTAAAAAAGTGTCCCTCATGTTCATGTCACTACCGGAACAGTGTGTGTCTGAGACTGATTTTAACACACTTCTACATTTCTGATCAGGCAATATTCCTGTGTTCCTCCTCTCACAGCCTCTCTTTCACAGCAGATAGATCATCATTCTGAGTTAAATGAGTTCAGAAGTCTGAGAATCTGTGAGGAGCTTTAAGGAGCGTCACTAACAAACACCTTTTTCTGCAATTAAACAAACTTTTCTGGGTGTTATTCCATGAAATGTAGTTTTTATGTGTTCAACTGTTCAGATCTGTGCTAGATAACCATGTGCTGATTATCATCTTTGAGCGGCTCAAAAGTGTCTGAAATTGTCACTACCGAAATTCACCACGTTTCGGTCGCGACTGTTTCGGTAGTGACATCACTGTTTCGGTAGTGACATCACTGTTTCGGTAGTGACATCACTGTTTCGATATTGTCATCATTGTTTCGGTAGTGACATCACTGTTTCGATAGTGACATCATTGTTTCGGTAGTGACATCACTGTTTCGATAGTGACATCACTGTTTCGATAGTGACATCACTGTTTCGGTAGTGACATCACTGTTTCGATAGTGACATCACTGTTTCGATAGTGACATCACTGTTTCGATAGTGACATCACTGTTTCGGTAGTGACATCACTGTTTCGATAGTGTCATGTGACATCACTGTTTCGATAGTGTCATCACTGTTTCGATAGTGACATCACTGTTTCGGTAGTGACATCACTGTTTCGATATTGTCATCATTGTTTCGGTAGTGACATCACTGTTTCGATAGTGACATCATTGTTTCGATAGTGACATCACTGTTTCGATAGTGACATCACTGTTTCGGTAGTGACATCACTGTTTCGATAGTGACATCACTGTTTCGGTAGTGACATCACTGTTTCGATAGTGTCATGTGACATCACTGTTTCGATAGTGTCATCACTGTTTCGATAGTGACATCACTGTTTCGGTAGTGACATCACTGTTTCGATAGTGTCATCACTGTTTCGATAGTGTCATCACTGTTTCGATAGTGTCATCACTGTTTCGGTAGTGACATCACTGTTTCGGTAGTGACATCACTGTTTCGATAGTGACATCACTGTTTCGATAGTGTCATCACTGTTTCGATAGTGTCATCACTGTTTCGATAGTGACATCACTGTTTCGATAGTGTCATCACTGTTTCGGTAGTGACATCACTGTTTCGGTAGTGACATCACTGTTTCGATAGTGACATCACTGTTTCGGTAGTGTCATCACTGTTTCGGTAGTGTCATCACTGTTTCGATAGTGACATCACTGTTTCGATAGTGACATCACTGTTTCGATAGTGACATCACTGTTTCGATAGTGTCATCACTGTTTCGGTAGTGACATCACTGTTTCGATAGTGACATCACTGTTTCGATAGTGACATCACTGTTTCGGTAGTGACATCACTGTTTCGATAGTGACATCACTGTTTCGATAGTGACATCACTGTTTCGGTAGTGACATCACTGTTTCGGTAGTGTCATCACTGTTTCGATAGTGACATCACTGTTTCGGTAGTGACATCACTGTTTCGATAGTGTCATGTGACATCACTGTTTCGATAGTGTCATCACTGTTTCGATAGTGACATCACTGTTTCGGTAGTGACATCACTGTTTCGATATTGTCATCATTGTTTCGGTAGTGACATCACTGTTTCGATAGTGACATCATTGTTTCGATAGTGACATCACTGTTTCGATAGTGACATCACTGTTTCGGTAGTGACATCACTGTTTCGATAGTGACATCACTGTTTCGGTAGTGACATCACTGTTTCGATAGTGACATCACTGTTTCGGTAGTGACATCACTGTTTCGATAGTGTCATGTGACATCACTGTTTCGATAGTGTCATCACTGTTTCGATAGTGACATCACTGTTTCGGTAGTGACATCACTGTTTCGATAGTGTCATCACTGTTTCGATAGTGTCATCACTGTTTCGATAGTGTCATCACTGTTTCGGTAGTGACATCACTGTTTCGGTAGTGACATCACTGTTTCGATAGTGACATCACTGTTTCGATAGTGATAGTGTCATCACTGTTTCGATAGTGTCATCACTGTTTCGATAGTGACATCACTGTTTCGATAGTGTCATCACTGTTTCGGTAGTGACATCACTGTTTCGGTAGTGACATCACTGTTTCGATAGTGACATCACTGTTTCGGTAGTGTCATCACTGTTTCGGTAGTGTCATCACTGTTTCGATAGTGACATCACTGTTTCGATAGTGACATCACTGTTTCGATAGTGACATCACTGTTTCGATAGTGTCATCACTGTTTCGGTAGTGACATCACTGTTTCGATAGTGACATCACTGTTTCGATAGTGACATCACTGTTTCGGTAGTGACATCACTGTTTCGGTAGTGACATCACTGTTTCGGTAGTGACATCACTGTTTCGATAGTGACATCACTGTTTCGGTAGTGACATCACTGTTTCGGTAGTGTCATCACTGTTTCGGTAGTGTCATCACTGTTTCGATAGTGTCATCACTGTTTCGATAGTGACATCACTGTTTCGATAGTGACATCACTGTTTCGGTAGTGACATCACTGTTTCGATAGTGACATCACTGTTTCGGTAGTGACATCACTGTTTCGGTAGTGACATCACTGTTTCGATAGTGTCATCACTGTTTCGGTAGTGACATCACTGTTTCGGTAGTGACATCACTGTTTCGATAGTGACATCACTGTTTCGATAGTGACATCACTGTTTCGGTAGTGACATCACTGTTTCGATAGTGACATCACTGTTTCGATAGTGTCATCACTGTTTCGGTAGTGACATCACTGTTTCGGTAGTGACATCACTGTTTCGATAGTGACATCACTGTTTCGATAGTGACATCACTGTTTCGGTAGTGACATCACTGTTTCGGTAGTGACATCACTGTTTCGATAGTGACATCACTGTTTCGGTAGTGACATCAGTGTTTCGATAGTGACATCACTGTTTCGATAGTGACATCACTGTTTCGATAGTGTCATCACTGTTTCGGTAGTGACATCACTGTTTCGGTAGTGACATCACTGTTTCGGTAGTGTCATCACTGTTTCGGTAGTGTCATCACTGTTTCGATAGTGACATCACTGTTTCGATAGTGACATCACTGTTTCGGTAGTGACATCACTGTTTCGGTAGTGTCATCACTGTTTCGGTAGTGTCATCATTGTTTCGGTAGTGACATCACTGTTTCGATAGTGACATCACTGTTTCGATAGTGACATCACTGTTTCGATAGTGACATCACTGTTTCGGTAGTGACATCACTGTTTCGGTAGTGTCATCACTGTTTCGGTAGTGTCATCACTGTTTCGATAGTGACATCACTGTTTCGATAGTGACATCACTGTTTCGATAGTGACATCACTGTTTCGGTAGTGACATCACTGTTTCGATAGTGTCATCACTGTTTCGATAGTGTCATCATTTTTTCGGTAGTGACATCACTGTTTCGATAGTGACAAAAGTACACATAATTATTTATTTGGGGGAAATAAACACAATTTTAGTACAGTTATGCAAATCATTAGTATTTTAATGTTTTAGTACGCGAGATAAATTGTGTCATGTGATGTGGTCACTACCAACACATTACTGTCATGACCGAAACATGGGATGATTTGTCAAAAATAAAGTATATTGAATGATCAGCTAAGATGCTATTATAGTGTTTATTCAAACTAATGAATGCTTTTCCAAACTTTATGACTTTTACAAAGAAAGATTGGATTCAAAATACAACAAATCTCATAAATTACACTTGAAATATTGTTAAAATTGTAATTGTTATTGATTTATCTGTGAAAACTTTCTTTAAAAAAATAGCAAAATATATATTTACAAGGTAAATGTAAACAAAATCTCAATAGGTCAATGTAACTCTTCTTATTAAATTATTCATTATTGTGTTTCGGTAGTGACAAATATTCCAGAACTTTCTGAAAATACAATATGAGAATTAACTGCACAATTACTAGAAATTGTGAATCTTGGATATTATACAATTTGCATACATACAAAATTTGTATAAAAAGACACATTTTTTTCAAGACGTTTCGAACTCTGACTTTGAACCAGTTCTGCAGAATGACCCATTATAAGCACTGCAGTTTTGTCATCTGTCACTTTAAATGCTCGATGCAGGATGAATTCTGATTGGCTGTCAGTGTTTTTATCATTCATCGCTCTGAGAGATTCCAGCGATATCGTTACAGTTGTTCTGTGGACACATTGGGAACAAAAACCATGTCTGAATGAGCTCAGTAACAGTGTGTGAGATGAAGCAGGATTTGGGGTGATGCTGAAGGAGAACTGAAGGGTGTGTGTGTCTCTGGAGATGCGATTATTCTCCTCAGTAACCAGGTCAACAGCACTAAACCCCACGGCTAAACCATCAGATACACTCGCTCTGTCTCGCAGATCTCAAATACATATATATATTTATTAAAATAATGCTACTAATTGAGGGTGCAAAAATGAAATTAAATAGGATTATTCCACAAAAGATGGATAAGCATTGAAAATAGTAATCTATTAATATTGTTTAGTTTTTCTCTCATTACATTTACATTGTTTGTCTAGCAGATGACGAGCGTCTCTCGCTGTTTCTTCTGCTCTGGGTTTTCAGGTTTTATCTGCAGTTTAATAATAACAATGTCAGGGTTGTGTTTGTTTGATTCTGTCTATTTTCGCTCATGTTCCCTGCTGCTGCTCGCTGACCTACTTTAACTTTATAAATGTGAGGCGGATACCTGTGATGATCTGCTGCAGTCACCGCGGCAACACACTGAAGGACTGACTGCTCTTCACTGTCATTAATGTGTTTAATAACTCCATCATCACTGGAACTAGTGCTGATCATGACACCAGAAGATCACAGACTAGCAACCACTTAGAACACTCAAGAAACTACATAGCAACTACTCAGAACACCTTAGCAACCGCATAGCAACGCCCTAGCAACCACTCATTGTAGCAGTTCTGCACGCATGTTTCCTTCAGTGAATGTGTGTGTGTGTGTGTGTGTGTGTTTAATCTACTGATGTTCCTACAGCAGAAACACTGAGTTTAATCTGTGCTGACATGATTTGACTGATAATGGGAATGATGGACTTAAAGATGTATCACACACACACACACACACACACACACACACACATCATTAAAAGGTTGATTTGGTAATCCTCTGTAACCATCATGTTTCTGTTCTCCAGGTTTGCGACTCGAGAGCCCAACGGTCTGCTGCTGTATAACGGACGCTTCAACGAGAAACACGACTTCATCGCTCTGGAGATTGTTAACGAACAGATCCAGCTTACGTTCTCCGCAGGTAAATTAAATAAACATAAAAAAGGTTATTGCAACTTTTTATCTCGCAATTCTGAATTTTTTCTCAGAATTATGATATAAACCTGCATTAACTTGCTAAACCATTTAGTGCTTTGTAAGTAATTAGCGAGATTTTAAAATCTATACGATGTTTAACAGGAAGCCAACTGTCAGTGTTGACAGAACCGGGCTAATGTGGTCATACTTCCTAGTTCTAGTAGAACTCGAGCGGAACAACCACCCAGTAGAGCGTTACAGTAATCTAGCCTCGAGGTCATGAACGCATGAACTAACTGTTCTGCATTCTTCATTGAGAGCATATGTCGTAGTTTAGATATATTTTTAAGATGGAAGAATGCGGTTTTGCAGATGCTAGTAACATGGCCTTCAAATGAAAGATTGGTATCAAAGAACACACCCAGGTTCCTAGCTGACGACGAAGACTTAACAGAGCAGCCATCAAGTGTTAGACAGTATTCTAGGTTATTGCGTGAAGAAGCTTCTGGTCCAAAAATTACAATCTCTGTTTTTTCTGAATTTAGTAGTAGGAAATTACTGGTCATCCAGTTTTTTATATCAGCTATACATTCTGTTAATTTAACAAATTGGTAAGTTTCGTCAGGGCGCGAGTTTCATCAGCGTAACAATGAAAACTAATGCCATGCTTCCTAATGATATCTCCCAAGGGTAGCATGTATAGAGTGAAAAGCAACGGTCCTAGTACTGAGCCTTGCGGTACTCCATATTTAACTTGTGATCGATATGACATCTCATCGTTTACTACTACAAACTGATAACGGTCAGATAAGTATGATTTGAACCATGCCAATGCAATTCCACTAATGCCAACATAATTTTCAAGTCTATTTAAGAGAATATTGTGATTGATAGTGTCAAATGCAGCACTAAGATCCAGTAACACTAATAGAGAGATACAACCACGATCTGATGATAAGAGCAAATCATTAGTAACTCTGACGAGAGCAGTCTCAGAACTATGGTACGGTCTAAATCCTGACTGGAAATCCTCACAGATATTATTTCTTTCTAAAAAGGAACATAGTTGTGATGAAACTGCCTTTTCTAGTATTTTTGACAGAAAAGTGAGATTTGAGATCGGCCTGTAATTGACTAATTCTCTAGGATCAAGTTGTGGTTTTTTAATAAGAGGTTTAATAACAGCCAGCTTAAAAGTTTTTGGTACGTATCCTAGCGATAAAGATGAATTGATGATATTAAGAAGAGGATCTATGACCTCTGGAAGCATCTCTTTCAATAGCTTAGTCGGTATAGGGTCTAACATACATGTTGTTGATTTTGATGATTTAACAAGTTTAGACAATTCTTCCTCTCCTAAAGCAGAAAATGAATTTAATTTTTCTTCAGGGACACTACAATGCACTGTCTGACACAATACTGTAGTAGAAGGTTGCATGGTTATAATTTTTTCTCTAATATTATCACTCTTGCAAGTAAAGAAGTTCATAAAGTCATTACTGCTGTGCATTGGAAACATCAGAAGTTGAAGCTTTATTTCTTGTTAATTTTAGCCACTGTATCAAATAAATACCTAGGTTTGTATTTATTTTCTTCTAAAAGATTTGAGAAATAAGCAGATCTAGCAGTTTTTAGGACCTTTCGATATGCAGTAACACTATCTTTCCACGAAATGCGAAAAAACTTCTACTTTTGTTTTCTTCCAGCTGCGCTCCATTTTTCTGGCTGCTCTCTTAAGGGCCCGAGTGTGCTCATTGTACCACGGCATTGTATTAATGTCCTTAGTCTTTTTTAAATGCAAAGGAGCAACTGAATCTAATGTGCTGAAAAAGAGAGAGTCAATAGTTTCTGTTGCAACATCGAGGTCTTCTAAGCTGCTTGGTATGCTAAGGCGATGAAACTGATCAGGAAGATGATCTTTAGTGGTAGAAGTGATGGTTCTACCATATTTGTAACAGGGATTTGGTTCTTGACCCAGAAGCTTATATTTTATTGGTCATCAGTTATTCCACGGAGCAATGCATTCATCCATTCATCTTCAGATCTTTAATGTGTGTCAGTTTAATCAGCCCTGAAGTTGATTAAGAATCTGCATATGAATGTATTCGTATGATGTAACAACGTTGCGATCTTTTCCCCCTGTAGGCGAGACGAAGACGACAGTGTCTCCCTTCATCGCGGGTGGAGTCAGTGACGGCCGCTGGCACACGGCACACGTGCGCTACTACAACAAGGTGAGAGAGACAGGATGTGACATCATGAGGAGCATGAGAGACTGATCTGCCTGATCTGTTTGCCTCGGGGTTGCGTGTATGAAATATAGGACAGATTCTGTGTGTGTGTGTGTGTGTGACCTCATGCATTGTGTTCAACTCCTTTATGACATCACAAACACACACACACACACACACACACAAATAACGGGGTCAGAGGTCAGTAGAGGCGTTTTCTTTCATTCGTAAATGCTTGTTTTTGATGTCACTGAATGTGATTCATCATCACCATCATCACATTTTATAGAATAAAACTATTGAATTCAACCTACGTTTTGCTTTTATAAGAATTCAAATCTCATGTGTCACAGTCATAAAGAGTCGGCTTATGAGCACAATGATCATTTTTACAGAAGAAATAACAGAAATACTGGAATCAATCTCAGGATTCTGTGTGTGTGTGTGTGTGTGTGTGTGTGTGAGTGTGACCTACCCAGAGGGGTCAGTCTGAAAGGGGTCGTGACCTCTCAGTGATGAGATCATTCATTAATTGAGGTTCTCGTTCGTTCGAGTGGAATCAGATGACGGTTTGAACTCTACGAGACGCTGGACAGAGAGAGACAACTCATATTCATATTATTTATAAATATTAATTATTTTAATATACAAAATAATTATAATTAGTTTTTGTACATATATATAATTATATATTATTTCCCAAATTACTAGATGCTGGACAGATAAAAATACATCACAGATGAAGATGAAACTCATCACACGTTTGTCCGTCTGTGGTGTATTTTTATCTGAAATGCTCTGGCGTCT
>NC_063045.1:272500-494067 GCF_018812025.1 Megalobrama amblycephala
ACTGCACCGACGCCTGTGCGCTGAACCCCTGCGAGCACCAATCATCATGCAGCAGGAAGTCAAGCTCCGCCCACGGATACACGTGCAACTGTCCCAGCAGCTACTTCGGCCAGTACTGCGAGAAAAAGTACGAAATGTTTCCTGACGCACTCAACGCTGTGATGACGTGTGTACTAATGTGTGTGCGTGTGTGTGTGTGTGTGTGTCAGGACGGACCTGCCGTGTCCCCGCGGATGGTGGGGCGATAAGTCATGTGGTCCGTGTAACTGTGACACGGCTAAAGGATTCGACGCCGACTGTAACAAGACCAGCGGAGCGTGTCGCTGCAAGGTAGCTGTCTGAAGATTCGTTAAAATGATCATTTGTCAATTAAATCATAAAATACATTAAAGTGATTCGTCCATTAAAGACGTTTTCTTTCATTACAAAACTGGAAAACACGTCATTACCGTCACACATCATGCAGTGGTGATGACATTACGTGTCGTTTCTCTCCTCAGGACAATCACTTCCGGCATGCGTCCAGCGACGCGTGTCTGCTGTGCGACTGTTACGCCGTGGGCTCGTTCTCCCGCGCGTGTGACCGGGACAGCGGTCAGTGTCAGTGTAAGCCGGGGGTCATAGGTCGCCAGTGTGACCGCTGCGATAACCCGTTCGCCGAGGTCTCGTCCAGCGGCTGTGAAGGTCAGACTCTTACGCTCATCATACTGTCGTGTCCCTTCCCAGAATTCCTCCAGTGACATGTGTTTGTGTGTTCCAGTGATCTACGACAGCTGTCCTCAGGCCATCGAAGCGGGAATCTGGTGGCCGAGGACCAAGTTTGGTTTACCGGCCGCCGTCTCGTGTCCGAAAGGATCCATCGGTAGGAATGAAACAGCATTTAACATACGCAGCGTTAATTTAACCTAATTTTTACGTTTTATTGCTAACTTAGATGCCGCAATTACACCAAACTGTTTATGTGAAAATTTTGGCATGTGATTTTGTATTTTTAGGGTGTTATTAAATTATATTTATGCAGTAGTTACAGTATAATCCATTTATTCACTTTTTGATCATAGACCTGAAATTGAAATATTCATCTTAAACTTTTTTTAAATCTTTGGAGCAACAGACTGAAGTTTGGTCTCTTTTTAAAGATGTCACTTGACAGATTTTTGCTGAAGTTTAAAAAAGTATACTTAAAGTTATAGAATTATAAGTTTAATATGAAATATATATTTTCCAAAACACATTATACTCTAAAACTGTGAGAAAATCAAAGCCATAAATGTAAACAAGTTGTGTTCCAAATTTGTGGTTGATATCTCAAAAAATGAGCTTTCAGTAAGATTTTGTTTGGGCGCAGTACCAAACGCTTCCACTAGATGAAATTTACTTCCCATTCATTTCCAAAGCACTCCTTTTTGACAGCGAGGAGCGCAAGTGTGACTGTATTATCAGAACCATTTAACCTTTTTGAATCATGTCCAAGATGTTTTTGTGTTCATATAGCAAGTACCAAAACCTTTAACCAAGTTTCAGACCATTCCAATGAAGCAAAAAAATTCTAAAAAAAACCTAAATGTAACATTTTTGGTCAAAAATGACTGAACAGCACCAAATTAAGTAAATCTGCCAATACTTTTGAGTTACAGTTTAGAAAAATCATATAAAAACTGCACTTGAAAATCTATAAAAGAATCAATAAAGCTGTAAGCTATTACAATTAGTTTAGTTGGTGTTTTTTAATTGAAGTGTTTTTGATTGCGCGCAGGAACTGCGATCCGCCACTGCGACGAGCATAAGGGCTGGCTGTCGCCGAACCTCTTCAACTGCACGTCCGTGAGCTTCAGTAAACTCAAGACGCTGGTAAGAATCTCACGCCACACACCAACCATTCCTGCGTCCTCCGCACGTCCTCACGTGTGTGTTCATGTCCGCAGTCAGAGCGTTTGGCGCGTAACGCGTCTCTGATGGACTCCGCTAACGTTCAGCAGACGGCGGCGCTGCTGCGTAACGCCACAAAGAACACTAGAGAGTTCTACGGCAGCGACGTGAAGGTGGCGTATCACCTGACACGCTCCATCCTGCAGCACGAGAGCAACCAGCAGGGCTTCAACCTCAGCGCTACACAGGACGTGCTGTTCAACGAGGTACGCTTTAGTGCTAACGCACCATTTCTCTCGAGTTTTTTTTAAAACATAGTAGCCTGACAGCTGTTGGACGGCAGTATCTTCACCATGACTGTTCTCTGTCTCTGATTGGCCGCTGACACAGCACCTGATGCAGGTGGGCAGTGCCATCCTGTCGGCAGACACGCGCGGCCACTGGGAGCTCATCCAGAAGACGGAGGGCGGCACAGCCACACTGCTGCGACAGTTCGAGGAGTACACCAACACGCTCGCCCAGAACATGAGGAAGACCTACCTGAGCCCCTTCACCATCGTCACGCCCAACATCGGTCAGAACACGCATGCACACACACTCCTGTCAGCAAACCTAGGTGTACAAAACGAGTGTTTCTGATTGGCTAAAGAATTACAGGCCACTGATTGGCTAAAGAACCACAGGCCACGCCCTCTGACTCTTAGCTCTCTGAAGTCACATATGATTTATCATGACATTTCACTGAAATCTGTCAAAGGTAGTGATATAGTTTTAGTGTTCTGGTATTGTATAAGGACTCCTGGTGTGTAATTCCAGTCATCTCCATCGATCGCTTGGAGAAGATGAATTTCGCCGGAGCCAAACTGCCGCGGTATCAGTCTCTGCGCGGGCCACGCCCACTCGACCTGGAGACGGCCGTCACTCTTCCCGACTCCGTCTTCATCCCTGCCCCAGAGGGCAAAGGTCACCGGCACCACAGCGAGCCAATCCCAGAGTCCGGCAGAAACCACACGGCCAGTCGGAAGAGACGGCACCCGGACGAGCGCGAGCAGGACGCCATCGCCAGCGTGATCATCTTCCACAGCCTGGCGGCACTGCTGCCGGAGAGATACGACACGGACAAGAGGAGCCTGAGGTGAGAGCGGAGCAGATGAACGACTGAGACACTCGCTGATTCACTGGATCTAATGTGTGTGTGTGTTCAGGGTTCCCAAGCGTCCGGTCATCAACACTCCTGTGGTCAGTATAACGGTTCATGATAACGAGGAGTTACTGCAGCACACGCTGGATAAACCAATCACGGTGCAGTTCCGCCTGGTGACCACTGAGGAACGCTCTAAACCCATCTGTGTGTTCTGGAACCACTCCATAGTGTGAGTACTTGCACGAATAATACTCATACTTATATGATTGTGAGTACTTACATGATTAAAACTCATATACTTTCATGATTAATACCCATAAACTTACATGATTAATACTCATAAACATACATAATTAATACTCATATACTTACATGATTGTGAGTACTTACATGATTAAAACTCATATACTTTCATGATTAATACCCATAAACTTACATGATTAATACTCATAAACATACATAATTAATACTCATATACTTACATGATTGTGAGTACTTACATGATTAATACTCATACACTTACATGATTAATACCCATAAACTTACATGATTAATACTCATAAACATACATAATTAATACTCATATACTTACATGATTGTGAGTACTTACATGATTAAAACTCATATACTTTCATGATTAATACCCATAAACTTACATGATTAATACTCATAAACATACATAATTAATACTCATATACTTACATGATTGTGAGTACTTACATGATTAATACTCATACACTTACATGATTAATACCCATAAACTTACATGATTAATACTCATAAACATACATAATTAATACTCATATACTTACATGATCGTGAGTACTTACATGATTAATACTCATATACTTACATGATTAATACTCATAAACATACATGATTAATACTCATATACTTACATGATCGTGAGTACTTACATGATTAATACTCATTTACTTACATGGTTGTGAGTACTTGCACAAATAATACTCATATACTTACATGATTGCGAGTACTTACATGATTAATATTCATATACTTACATGGTGAGTACTTACATGGTGGTTGTGAGTACTTGCATGATTAATACTCATACTTAAATGATTGTGGGTACTTGCACAAAAAATACTCATATACATATATGCTCAGCAATCACATAGCAACTCAGAACACCCTAGCAACTTCTTATCAACCACTTTCTATACAATTTGTCAATATTCTAAGATGTTGTGTGTGTGTGTGTGTGTGTGTGCAGTGCGGGTGGTCCGGGCGGCTGGTCCTCCAAGGGTTGTGAGGTGGTCTTCAGGAACAGCACACACATCAGCTGCCAGTGTTATCACATGACCAGCTTTGCTGTGCTCATGGACATCTCACGTCGAGAGGTGACGCATACACACAACTAAACCTAATCTAACCATAACCTGCTTACAACCAAGTCTATCACCCTGGCAACCATTCAGATTAGCTTAGCAACCATGTAGGAACATGAACCAGAACTTCATAGTAATGAACTTCATAGTTGCCATAGCAACTTCCTAGCAATACCCTAGCAACCATAATTAAAGCCAAGCAACCACTGAGAGCACCCTAGAAACTACTTTGGAACTGGTATTGTATTTCTTGATTTATGCTGTATTTTTAGTGTAACACTCTGTCCAGGGACTACAGATGTAATACAGCCTTTGGCTAATTTGATGCAGTTACAGCAATGTCCCTGTTAAATAAAGAAACAATAAAATACAATACCAACCACATAGCAATGCCTTAGCAACCACTACCAACTGCATAGAAACACCATAGCGACTACTGAGAACACCTTAGCAACTGCATAGCAATGCCCTAACAACCTCTTAGATGCTACCAACTGTCAAGTAACACCCCAGTAACCACCTGGAACACCCTAGCAACTGCCTTGAAACCTGAGAAAACCCTACCAACTGCCTAGAAACACCCTAGCAATGACTGAGAACATCTTAGCAACTGCATAGCAACACCCTAACAACCATTTACAAAATGCTACCAACTGCCTAGTAACACCCTAGCAACCACCTAGAACACCCTACCAACTGCCAAGAAACTTCTGAAAACACCTTAGCAATATTTTTAGCAACCACATAGCAACAGCAAAGAAATCACTCACAAACCCAACCAACTGCCTAGCAACACCCTAGCAACTGCCTAACAACCACTTAGCAACACCCTTGAAATCACTTAGAACTAACCTTGTCAAATCTAGTGACCTGTTTACTTCCAGATCTAGTCTTGTTGTATCCTCAGGTCAGACTGAGTTTCTTTATTTGGTGACAACCTTTTTTTGTAGTCCAAACCACCTTTTTTTGTGGACAGTGTGTGGAATGGGCTGCAGGTTGACAGAACAGGCGTTTAGTTTCCCTGCAGACGGACATAAACATGTTGAAGTCATTCAGTCAGAGAAACCAGAATCCCTGCAACAAATGCGTGTCTGTGCTTCAGAACGGAGAGATCCTGCCGGTGAAGCTGATCACGTGGAGTTCAGTGGGCGTGACGCTCGGCTTCCTCTTCCTCACCATCGTCTTCCTCACCTGCCTGAGGGCCGCGAGCAGCAACAAGACCAGCATCGTCAACAACGGGGCGGCCGCGCTCTTCATCGCCCACCTCATCTTCATCCTGGGAATCAATCAGGCCGATAACGCGGTAACACACCCTTCCCATCTGTCTGTCTGTGAGCGTGTCGAACCATGCGTGACTCCGGCTTGTCTCTGTGCAGTTCCTGTGTACGGTGATGGCCATCCTGCTGCACTTCTTCTGGCTGTGCGTCTTCTCCTGGCTGTTCCTGGAGGGGCTGCACGTCTACCGCATGCGGAGCGAGCTGCGCGACATCAACTACGGCCCCATGCGCTTCTACTACCTGATCGGCTGGGGCGTCCCGGCCTTCATCACGGGGCTGGCGGTGGGACTGGATCCCGAGGGCTACGGGAACCCGGACTTCTGCTGGCTCTCGCTCTACGACACCCTCGTATGGAGTTTTGCGGGACCCATCGCGTTCGTCGTGTCCGTGAGTGTTTGTGTCGCTCTGCTCACTTCTGCTTGTGTGTGCTGAAAGTGTTTGAGTGACAGAGTCTGTTTCTCCCTCAGATGAACGTGTTCCTGTACATCATGGCGTCCAGAGCGTCGTGTTCGCTCAGACAGAAGAACTGCGAGAAGAGAGACGCGCCGGCGTGAGTCTCGTTCACACTCAGTCCTGAAGTGTGTGTTTGTAGTGTGTGTTTGTTAAAGCGTGTGTGTGTGTGTGTGTGTGTGTAGGGCGGGTCTGCGGTCGGCGTGTGCCGTGTTGTTCCTGGTGACGGTGACGGGTCTTCTGGCACTGCTGTCGGTCAACAGCGACATGATCCTGTTCCACTATCTGTTTGCAGGATTCAGCTGCGTTCAGGTACCTGCAGCGGCAGTGATGTCATCAGACGTGAATCTGCTTAGCAACCACTCAGAATACCCTAGCAACACCCCCTACCCTTCTGTTCTGATGTGATCACGCGTGTGTTTGTGTTTGTGTTTTCAGGGCCCGTTTATTTTCTTCTTCCGCGTGGTGTTTAATAAAGAGGCCAGAGACGCCATGCGCTACTGCTGCAGCAAGAAACGCCCTGATCACATGATCAAATCCAAACCATCTGTGAGTCACACACACATTTACACCTGACAAAAACACTACAGATTGAACACTAGATAATTGAAAATCACATTATACTCAATCAGTTGTATTTGTCTGTGCTGCTACATTTACATATTCATCCTCTCTCTCTCTTCGTCTGTCCGTCAGGCGTTCATCTGTAACAGTAATTATGTGGACGGGCGTCTGTATCACCTGCCGTTCGCTGAGTCGAGTGTGTCACTGAACGGAACCCAGAGCAGCAAAACTCACCAGAACTACATGCCCTTCAGCCTCCGGTACACACACACACACACACACACATATAAAGAAAATAATAACTATAATGATAAATATAACAATAAATATAGTAACTGATAACTATAATGATAACTATAATGATAGCAATAACTATAATAATTGTAACGATAACTATATCAAATGTAACGATAACTATAACGATAACTATAATAACTATAATAACTGTAACGATAATATAATAACCATAACTATAATTATATTAAATGGAATGATAACTATAACGATAACTATAATAATGTAACGATAACTATAACGATAACTATAATAAATGTAATGATAATCTATAACGACAACTATAATAAATGTAATGATAACTATAACGACAACTATAATAAATGTAATGATAACTATAACGATAACTAATAAATGTAATGATAACTATAACGATAACTATAATAAATGTAATGATAACTATAACGATAACTATAATAAATGTAATGATAACTATAACGATAACTATAATAATGTAATGATAACTATAACGATAACTAATAAATGTAATGATAACTAACGACAACTATATTAAATGTAATGATAACTATAACGATAACTAATAAATGTAATGATAACTAACGACAACTATATTAAATGTAATGATAACTATAACGACAACTATATTAAATGTAATGATAACTATAACGACAACTATAATAAATGTAATGATATCTATAACGACAACTATAATAATGTAATGATAACTAACGACAACTATATTAAATGTAATGATAACTATAACGATAACTAATAAATGTAATGATAACTAACGACAACTATATTAAATGTAATGATAACTATAACGATAACTAATAAATGTAATGATAACTAACGACAACTATATTAAATGTAATGATAACTATAACGATAACTATATAAATGTAATGATAACTATAACGATAACTATAATAAATGTAATGATAACTAACGACAACTATATTAAATGTAATGATAACTATAACGATAACTATATAAATGTAATGATAACTATAACGATAACTATAATAATGTAATGATAACTATAACGATAACTATAATAAATGTAATGATAACTAACGACAACTATATTAAATGTAATGATAACTATAACGATAACTATAATAATGTAATGATAACTATAACGATAACTATAACGATAACTATAATAATGTAATGATAACTATAACGATAACTATAATAAATGTAATGATAACTATAACGATAACTATAATAAATGTAATGATAACTATAACGATAACTATAATAATGTAATGATAACTATAACGATAACTATAATAAATGTAATGATAACTAACGACAACTATATTAAATGTAATGATAACTATAACGATAACTAATAAATGTAATGATAACTAACGACAACTATATTAAATGTAATGATAACTATAACGATAACTATATAAATGTAATGATAACTATAACGATAACTATAATAAATGTAATGATAACTATAACGACAACTATAATAATGTAATGATAACTATAACGATAACTATAATAAATGTAATGATATCTATAACGACAACTATAATAAATGTAATGATAACTATAACGATAACTAATAAATGTAATGATAACTAACGACAACTATATTAAATGTAATGATAACTATAACGATAACTAATAAATGTAATGATAACTAACGACAACTATATTAAATGTAATGATAACTATAACGACAACTATATTAAATGTAATGATAACTATAACGATAACTATAATAAATGTAATGATATCTATAACGACAACTATAATAATGTAATGATAACTAACGACAACTATATTAAATGTAATGATAACTATAACGATAACTAATAAATGTAATGATAACTAACGACAACTATATTAAATGTAATGATAACTATAACGATAACTAATAAATGTAATGATAACTAACGACAACTATATTAAATGTAATGATAACTATAACGACAACTATATTAAATGTAATGATAACTATAACGATAACTAATAAATGTAATGATAACTAACGACAACTATATTAAATGTAATGATAACTATAACGACAACTATATTAAATGTAATGATAACTATAACGACAACTATAATAATGTAATGATAACTATAACGATAACTATAATAAATGTAATAACTAACGACAACTATATTAAATGTAATGATAACTATAACGATAACTATAATAATGTAATGATAACTATAACGATAACTATAACGATAACTATAATAATGTAATGATATCTATAACGATAACTATAATAAATGTAATGATAACTATAACGATAACTATAATAAATTTAATGATGTCTATAACGACAACTATAATAAATGTAATGATAGCTATAACGATAACTAATAAATGTAATGATAACTAACGACAACTATATTAAATGTAATGATAACTATAACGATAACTAATAAATGTAATGATAACTGACGACAACTATATTAAATGTAATGATAACTATAACGACAACTATATTAAATGTAATGATAACTATAACGATAACTATAATAAATGTAATGATATCTATAACGACAACTATATAATGTAATGATAACTATAACGATAACTATAATAAATGTAATAACTAACGACAACTATATTAAATGTAATGATAACTATAACGATAACTATAATAATGTAATGATAACTATAACGATAACTATAACGATAACTATAATAATGTAATGATAACTATAACGATAACTATAATAAATGTAATAACTATAACGATAACTATAATAATGTAATGATAACTATAACTATAATGATAACTATATTAAATGTAATAACTATAAAGACAACTATATTAAATGTAATGATAACTATAACGATAACTATATTAAATGTAATAACTATAAAGACAACTATATTAAATGTAATGATAACTATAACGATAACTGTAATATCTACGATGATAACTATAATAACTATAATGAAAACTATATTTTGCGCGCTGCAGTTTTGTCGTCTGCCACTTTAAATGCTTGAGCTCTTTAAAGGTGTTGCTTCTTGAATACATTTATATGAACTGATAATATTTGTTGATATTTTAATAGGAAAGCAAGACACAAACGACTCATTAAAAACTTGTTTTGTTTCAGTGGAGACGATATGACCAGCAGCCACCTGAGTCTGAGTGAACACAACACACTGTTCCAAGACAAAGAGCAGATGGACGGTACACACACACACACACACACACACACACACACACACACACACACACACACACACACACACGTGTTTCTTACAGTCAGCTCACTGTAACCTCTGTGTGTGTGTGTGTGTAGATCACGACTCCGACTCTGACAGCGATCTCTCGGAGCTGGAGGACGATCAGAGCGGCTCGTACGCGTCCACACACTCGTCCGACAGCGAGGAAGACGAGGGCGAGTTCCTGCAGGAGGAATGCTGGGAGAATCTGGCCACCAGCGGCACCATCAAACCTCACGGTACGACAGACGCGATTTACGTGATTCGTCAGTTCTGTTAGCGCGTGTCTGACGTCCATTCTGTCTGTCAGATGTGTGGGACGGCGAGACCGGAGCGGCAGACGAGCGTCTGAAGGTGGAGACTCTGTCCAAACCAGAGGATCCTGGGACGGAAAACCTGCTGCTGCTGCTGCCCAGTTTACCGAACACCAGCGCGCAGCCACACAAAGGTCTGAACGAGCCCAAACATCCTTTAGTCCAAATCGAATGACGATTGCATATTGTAACGTGTGACCGTGACACGCAGGAATCCTGAAGAAGAAGCAGCTGTCGCCCATCGCCGAGAGGAACGCCATCAACCGCATACACAACCAGCTGTCCGGAGACTCCGCCTCCTCACGGGGCCCCTCCTCCAGCGAGAGCCGAGGGGGCGGGGCTAGGCGGGATCATCTGAACGGGGCGTCAGTGAGCGGGCTGACGAAAACGCTCGACAATGACTCGTCTGAATCTGAGTGAGTGATAGTTTGATGTTTTGCGACGATATAAACAATCTCGCGGATGAGATTTGCTATATAGTATTTATCGCTTGTGTGCGAATAAAGTTGAATGTACTGTGGTATATAGACGATAATATAGTTACATATTGCGACTACATTTAAAAAAAATCATAGTTGAGATTTGCTTTATTACGAAGCCCCTAACATGACATGCGAGAAAAAATGATGTATATCGTGGCCACAAATAATAATAATACGTCAGCACATTTTACGAAGGAACGAATTAGTTCAACGTGGCCGCGATTTACTAAAACGAGAGAAGGAATTAGATATATTTTGTCTGCATGTCATGTGCGGGGCTCTGTATAGTTACGTTTGCATTTTGACTTTTCCTTTTCTTTATTGATCACCTGACATCATATAGCGACCACGAATCAGAAACGCTTCACGTATTTCTTTGCAGATGCTGACGAGCGACGAGGGAATGAAGAGGCGAAGAACAATCTTCCTGTTTCTTACCCTCCATTTGAGTTTTCCTACATTTCACACGACAGCCGATCTGATCCTCCGTGCCAAACGCTGAAGAGAATCTGCCGTTTTCACGTTTTTGTTTACATACTTGAAGTGAAGCACTTTTTTATTTCTTTCGTCCTCTGGCCACATCGAAACAACACTGACTTTTTGTAAATGAGTGAAAATATCAGGGAATTTCCTACATGAAGCTAAAGGACTGCTGGACTGAGCTGCTGCTGCTGCATGAGAGAGAAATGAAGGAGCGAATCACGGGAAGAGCGACGATTCCTGATTCAAGCCTTGAACTGCTGACCGATGCCTTCTCCACCAGCACAGCCTTCATTTCGTACCACTGGAGGAGAACAAAACTTTTGATACTTGTTTTTTTTGTAAATTTTGGGGACATTTTTATACAAACTTTTAAAAAGACTCACGTTTAAAACCTTTTGAATGAAAACCTTTGTATTTTATAGATTAGCAATGGTCTCAGATGTAAATTTAAACATTTGTCGCAGTGCTGTACAGACCTCTAACACGTCACGCAAAAACACATGCTGATAGATCCGCCTCTAACCCGTCCATATGGAAGCCTGGTTCTGCCACGAAATAAAAAAACGTAACTGCGAATTTTTACCTCGCAATTTTGAGATTTTTCTCACAACTGAGAGAAAAAATAAAAAAAGGTAAATGCAACTTTATATTTCGCGATTGACTTTTTTCTTACAATTACGAGTTTGTATCTCGCAATTCTGACTAAAACGATTAAAAAAGGTTATTGCGACTTTATCTCGCAATTCTGACTTTTTTCTCAACTACGAATTTATATTAAGTTATAAACTCATAATTGTGAGCTTGTCACAATTGTGACTAAAACAATTAAAAAAGGTAATTGTTACTTTTTATCTCACAATTACGACTTTTTCTCACAATTGTGACTACATCTCGCAAAAAGTGTAACTGCGAATTTTTATCTGACAATTTTGACTTCTTTCCTCACAATTTCAACTATATCTCGCAATTATGACTAAAAAAAAACGTAATTGTGACTTTTTATCTTACAATTATCACTTTTTTCCTCACAATTGTGACTATATCTCACAATTATGACTAAAAAATAAAAAACATAATTGCAACTTTTCTCACAATTTTTATTTTTGGCTCACAATTGTGACTATATCTCGCAATTATGTTTACTATTATTATATGTCACAATTGTGACTAAAACAATTAAAAAAGGTAATTGTTACTTTTTATCTCACAATTACGACTTTTTTCTCACAAAAAACACATAATTGCAACTTTTCTCACAATTTTTATTTTTGTCTCACAATTGTGACTATCTCTCAATTGAGTAAAAAGTGTAACTGCGAATTTTTATCTGACAATTTTGACTTTTTTCCTCACAATTTCAACTATATCTCGCAAATATGGCTAAAAAAAACGTAATTATGACTTTTTATCTTAAAATTATCACTTTTTTTCTCACAATTATGACTAAAAAATAAAAAGTCATAATTGCAACTTTTCTCACAATTTTTATTTTTGTCTCACAATTGTGACTATATCTCTCAATTGAGTAAAAAGTGTAACTGTGAATTTTTATCTGACAATTTTTACTTTTCTCACAATTGTGGCTCTCGCAATTATGACTAAAAAATGTAACTGCGAATTTTTAACCTCGCAATTTTGAGATTTTTCTCACAACTGAGAGAAAAAATAAAAGGTAAATGCAACTTTATATTTCGCAATTGACTTTTTTCTTACAATTACGAGTTTGTATTTCACAATTCTGACTAAAACGATTAAAAAAGGTTATTGCGACTTTATCTCGCAATTCTGACTTTTTCCTCAACTACGAATTTATATTTTGCAGTTGCAAGTTATAAACTCATAATTGTGAGCTTATATGTCACAATTGTGACTAAAACAATTAAAAAAGGTAATTGTTACTTTTTATCTCACAATTACGACTCTCACAATTGTGACTACATCTCGCAATTGAATAAAAAAGTGTAACTGCGAATTTTTATCTGACAATTTTGACTTTTTTCCTCACAATTTCAACTATATCTCGCAATTATGACTAAAAAAAAACGTAATTGTCACTTTTTACCTCACAATTGTGACTATATCTCGCAATTATGACTAAAAAATAAAAAACATAATTGCAACTTTTCTCACAATTTTTATTTTTGTCTCACAATTGTGACTACATCTCGCAATTGAGTAAAAAGTGTAACTGCGAATTTTTATCTGACAATTTTGACTAAAAAAATAAACGTAATTGCGAATTTTTCTCTCACAATTTTTACGTTCTCACAAAGTTTTCCTCAATTATGAGTTTATATTTTAAAATTACAAGTTATAAACAAGTTTACATCTGACAAAAAAAACTTTATATCTCGCAAATCTCACTTTTTCTCTGACATTCGTGGGTTTATATCTCACCATTCTGACTTTTCCTCACATTTGCGAGTTTACTTCTCTCAGTTCTAAGGGAAAAAAAGTAAAAAGTCGCAATTACATTTTAAACAGTTTTATTCCGTGGCACAATTTACTCTTTCTCTGTGAAAAATGCAAATGTCACTGCCAGCGTTGACTTTTTATCTGCTGCTTCAGTCTTCTGAAAGGCTCCAGACGGGTCATTTTTTGACTTTTGATAACAAGCTCACCAGAATCACGCTGTACAGACATGTTTTATACCCATAAGGTTGTGCTTTATAACTGTATTTCTGTTTCAGTCTCATCACTGGAACCAGTTTTAGCTGGAAACACGGCTGGAAACTCTTTGTAAAACACTGACTTGAAGTAAATCTGTTTTTAATATTTAACGTCTCATTTGTTTTCTCAAGCTGTCACTCATACTTTGATCAAACTCCTAAACATTAACGAGCGTTGAGTTTTGCATGTCCAGAAACGCTCTAGTTTTAGTGTTGTTGAGATCATCTGTAGGCGGCAGAATGAACTGCGACATGTGATCGTTTATTTGCTGTATTTAAGGGTTCTGCTCAGTTTCTGTTCGTCTGTCAGCGTCATTTACACGCCTGATAATATGAAAAAAATTGGTTTTCACCAGTTTTCACTCAGAAATCACTAGGTTTTTCACAAATAAAGTAAATGCAAGAACACATTGAATTAAACGTGAAATCTTGAAGTAGAAAGAAAATATTATTTTCCTGCAAAATGAAGTTATGAAAGCCCATTTCCACATAAGAACAAAAATCATGCTTTGATAAATCTTAATTATGACAAGTTTATAATTATGACATACTAAGTAATAAAAAAGTCAAAATTATGACACGCCGAAAGTCATTATTTTCACCTGTTATAATTGAGATGAAAAGTCAAAATTATTAACTGTCAATTTTTATTGGTTATATTTAATATCACACCATGAAAATGGTTGTCAAAATATCAAACTTGAAAAAGTGGTTTTAAGTCATAACTGTGACTGCCAGAATTCAAAAATGTTGTCATAAAGTCATAATTATGAAATAAAATGTTTAAATTCTGACAGTCAAGATTATGACTTGAAAAGTAATAATTATGACACATAAAAAGTCATTTAAGTCAGTTTTGACTCTGAATTTCAATTTGCCATTTATTACATTGTCATAATTTCAACTTTATCACATAATTATTATTTACATTGTCATAATTGATTTACAAAAGCATGATTTGAAAAAAATAGTATTAGCCTGACGGTTATTGAACTGAATCTGTCGTCTCACATGAGGATCATTTCCTGGTTTGTCTCTGTGAAGCTTCAGCGTTTTGTTAAAAATGACGAATATAACGCTGATATGAGTGTGTCAGCAACATTTCAACACACTTCAGACTGAATCCAGCGCAGCAGTGAATCGGTCCAAATCATTTTATTAAAAAATCTCATCTCAGGATAATGTAAACCAGTTTAAACACCATCTAAAAATTACGGTTTCAGTTCATCTGTAACACAAACTCGACTACATGTAAAATCTCTGGATCCGTGACGAGCAGCGGAGGATATGACACACGTGATCATGTTTGTTCGTAGGCAAAGAAACATCGGTCCGTTTTCTGTTCTCGAGAGCTGCGGCTCGTCTCTCGTGAGGTCAGTTCGAGTCCTCGAGGTTCCCGCTCTTTTGGTCAGAATTGTCGCACAGGCGGTCCATGATGCTTTGCAGGCTGGGCTCCACGATTCCCAGCAGGGGCCTCTGGGAAGGGTCTCCGTTCCAGCACGCCTCCATCAGCTGCCAGCACTCCTCGTCGAACACGGGCAGACGCTCCGGCCGCGAGCCTGAAACACAGAGCGCTCTCGTTAGCCAATGAACACGCTGACCTTTACCCAGAGTTCACGGACACGTTCTGACCTTTCTTGACGTTGGTCCACAGCTGGTCTTTACTGGAGCACTTCTCAAAGGCTTCTGGGAGTTTGACGGAGCCGGAGCAGAGATACCAGAAGAGGATCCCAAACGCGTACACGTCCACAGAGTTATCGTACTTCCCTGAAAACACACACACACACACACACACACACACACTCTTCAACAACTGCTTCATACACAAATAACAATAACATTTAAAATTGTTGACATTTTGACAAACATTTTCATGGTCCAATATCAAAAATTACCATAAAAATCATCATTTATTAATATATTTTTATGGCCCAATGTTGAAGTTGAAGTATATTTTTAATTATACTACCTTTTTTACCTTTTTTAAAAAATAAAAAAACTATAATCTTTTACATTTAAATCACTTTAATGGTCCAATATTAAATATTACAATAAAAATTATTTAATTTTTAAAATGTAAAATTTCTATGGACTGATATTAAAAATTGCCATAAATTATGACTATTTTTATGGTCCGATGTTGAAGTCGTATATTTTAACTATACTACTTTTTTAAATAAAAAAACTTTTATTGTAATATTTAATATTGGACCATCAAAGTTAATTTTTTAATTTTTTTTAAATTAATAAGTTCTATGGTCTGATATTAAAAATTGCCATAAAATTGTAACTATTTTTATCACTTTAAAAAGAATATTTTTTTATGGCCCAAAGTTTTTTTTTTAATAAATAATAAATCGTTTATACTGTATGTTGAAAATAACTTTGATGGTCCAATATTCAAAATTACAATAAAAATTATTTAATTTTTAAAATTTAAAAGATCTATGGTCTGATATTAAAAACTGATATTAAAAACTTTTTATCACTTTAAAAAGAATATTTTTTTATGGCTCAAAGTTGAAGTCGTATATTTTTAACTATTCGACTTTTTTAAATAAAAAACTCTATAATCTTTTATACATTTAAAATCACTTTTATTGTAATATTTAATATTGGACCATCAAAGTTAATTATTTTTTAAAATTTAAAATCATTTTAAAATTAATAAGTTCTATGGTCTGATATTAAAAATTGCCATACAATTTTAACTATTTTAATCATTTTAAAAAGGAATATTTTTTATGGCCCGAAGTTTTTTTAATAAATAATAAATGTAATAAATATTTTATACTGTATGTTGAAAATAACTTTGATGGTCCAATATTCAAAATTACAATAATATATATATTTTTTTAAATTTAAAAGATCTATGGTCTGATATTAAAAAGGGCCATAAATTATGACTATTTTTTCACTTTAAAATGAATATTTTATGGTACAATATTAAGAATAAGCATAGAATTAATAATTAATTATTTTTATAATTTTAAATAAAAAAAAATGAATCATTTATTGTCTGATATTATTATTTTGCCAAAATAAATTAAAAACAAAACACTGAAGTCAACCCTTTTGAATGCTCTAGTAAATGTAGGCATCGCAAAATTACACCGAACAGTATGAACAATCGTTGTGAGATCTGCTGCAGACTGCTATTAAATTATTTAACCGGGTTATTAAATGATTTGTGTTTTTTTAAACATTAAAGGATATTAAAGTGAGAGTTACATGACAGTAAAGCTCATCTAAATGAATAAAACAGATGAAACTATTGAATATACGACACAGATTAATGCTAATAAATGAAATATACTCTAAAACGAGCTGATAACTGATATGATATCAATATCTTGAGCATCTCTACTTATATATTATTATTTGTTAACTGATTTAGTTTCATCAATATTTTTACTAAATGTATGAATCATTTTTAACATTTCTTTCATCAAAAACAGTTCTTGGACATTCAGTGCATTATCGAGTCATTTAAGTCCATTCAAGTGAGTCATCTGACTGAATCAGTCAAAGATTCAAACAATATACTTCAAAATAAACATGGTTATTTATTCATTTATGAACATGCAAAGATATTTGCAATTCTATTAGTCAAACACTGATGACTCTGCAACAGTTTCTCTATATTTTATCTAATAATCTGTTTAACATGCTAATAATTTCAATCATTTGAGTCAGTTCAGTGAGTCGTCTGACTGATTCAGTCTGATATTAAAACAGATGACTCCTGTGTTTGATTCACTGACCGATTCATTCTGAAGAATCGACTGGTTTCTGACCTGTGAAGAGCTCCGGAGCCATGTGGATGGGCGTCCCGACGATGCTGCCGGACATCATGGCCTCAGGCTTACAGAAGCCCAGGTCGGTGATCTTGGCCCGGTTCTGTTTGTCCAGCTGCACAGAAGAACAAACCCAGCGTTATGAAGCTCGCCACACTGAGCCAGACGCGAATCAGACGCAGTTCCTCACCAGAACGTTCTTCAGCTTGATGTCTCGGTGCAGAAGACCCTGACTGTGCAGGAAGCGGATCCCCTCCACCACGTCCAGAGCGATCTGGAGACGCTCCTTCAGAGACAGGGAAGGGGACCCCTGAGAGAGACGGACACGTCAGTCAGAACCACAGACAGACGGACAGAACCACAGACAGAAGTGTGACGGTACCTTCAGACCCGTGTAGAGATCTCTGTGCAATCGCTCCATGATCAGCAGAACCGCGATACTGGAGCCGCCGCCGTACGAGTGATCGATGACCGACCCGTGAAGATTCACTAACCGCTCGTGTTTCGGCAGAGACCTGACACAAATATAATGATTGATTACTCAAATGTTTGGATGTATGTGCGCTCATGATGCGTTTGTGGGTGAGTGTGATGCGGTCTGTGGTCGTGTGTCTCCAGTGCAGCAGGGGGCGCCGTGCCGTTACCGTGTGTAGTGGAACTCCAGCGCGAGGTCGTTCCAGTGCTTGTCGTCAGGAGGAACCACAGACTTGAGCGCACACGGGTGACGTCCGGCCCAGTTGTCGCACAGATACACCACACCGTACTGACCGCGGCCCAGCTCACGGCCCAGCTTCGGCTTTCCTGAGGAGAGACAGACGAGTCAGACAGAGACCAAACACACACACACACACACATCTGATGGTGTCTCACCGTGCAGCAGTATGTCTCGCAGTGATCGGCTCTCCAGTGACAGTCGTGCGAGTCGCGGAGCGTGATCCTTCCTGACCCGCAGCCAGAGGTCTTCAGTGCGCTCCAGACGACCCGTGTGACCCTCCTCCAGCTGTGCACACACACACACACACACACACCAGAGTACAGGATTTTATCAGTCACTACCAATGACCCTCATTGGGGAAAAAAAATATGTGTATATATATTATATATAATATAATATAATGTAATAATCAAATGAAGGTCAATTAGAACCGTGGCAGTGTGTTTCTCAATCCCATGAACACTGAAACAAGCAGTAATCAAATGAAGACCAAAGGAACACAGATTGAAGAGTGTTTCAGGAGTCAACATTCATCTCCTGTGATGTGAAGGTCTGACCTGTCTGAGCGAGGCGGCGAAGGCCTCATGGGAGCTGTTGAGGCGCGTCCTGAACTGAGAGCAGATGCTCTTGGCCAGTTTGGCGGCGCTGAGGCTCTCGATGGCGTCCTGCGCGACCTTCCGCTTCCACTCGGCCGTGACGGATGGCGGATTGACCCATGTGATCCGGTGGATGATCTGAGGACAGACGCACATGAGCGGCCGAAACACGCGGTGCGAGTGCAGGGCATTATGGGTGACTTACCTGTTTGATCTGCTCCCAGAAGAGGCGTGTGACGGAGGAGCCGGAGTGGAACGTCACCTCCACGTGATACGCCGCGTTCAGGATCTGCACGACAAACACAGAGCGGTATAAAATAGAGCGGTATTAATTGAATGATTACATGTTTCAGAGCGAAGAGCAGCATTTACACGCCTGATATCATGAGCTGCACGCATGTAAATGAACAGAGCCCAGCTTCACTGTGGAACCGGCAGCGCATACTTTTATGTGCCAGCAACCCGTCAAAATAAAAGCTTGATTGGTTATGGTTTGAAAGTGTAATTCTAATAGTAATAATACTAATAATGGCGTTGATGTTAGCGATGGCGATGATGTGAGCGATGGAGATGATGTGAGCGATGGAGATGATGTGAGCGATGGAGATGATGTGAGCGATGGCGATGATGTGAGCGATGGAGATGATGTGAGCGATGGAGATGATGTGAGCGATGGAGATGATGTGAGCGATGGAGATGATGTGAGCGATGGAGATGATGTGAGCGATGGCGTTGATGTGAGCGATGGAGATGATGTGAGCGATGGAGATGATGTGAGCGATGGAGATGATGTGAGCGATGGAGATGATGTGAGCGATGGCGATGATGTGAGCGATGGCGATGATGTGAGCGATGGAGATGATGTGAGCGATGGAGATGATGTGAGCGATGGAGATGATGTGAGCGATGGAGATGATGTGAGCGATGGCGTTGATGTGAGCGATGGAGATGATGTGAGCGACGGCGTTGATGTGAGCGATGGAGATGATGCGAGCGATGGAGATGATGCGAGCGATGGCGATGATGTGAGCGATGGAGATGATGTGAGTGAAGGAGATGATGTGAGCGATGGAGATGATGTGAGCGATGGAGATGATGTGAGCGATGGAGATGATGTGAGCGATGGAGATGATGTGAGCGATGGCGTTGATGTGAGCGATGGAGATGATGTGAGCGATGGAGATGATGTGAGCGATGGCGTTGATGTGAGCGACGGAGATGATGTGAGCGATGGAGATGATGTGAGCGATGGAGATGATGTGAGCGATGGCGTTGATGTGAGCGATGGAGATGATGTGAGCGATGGAGATGATGTGAGCGATGGCGTTGAGCGATGGCGTTGATGTGAGCGATGGAGATGATGTGAGCGATGGCGTTGATGTGAGCGACGGAGATGATGTGAGCGACGGCGATGATGTGAGCGATGGAGATGATGTGAGCGATGGAGATGATGTGAGCGATGGAGATGATGTGAGCGATGGAGATGATGTGAGCGATGATGTGAGCGATGATGTGGGCGATGATGTGAGCGATGATGTGAGCGATGATGTGGGCGATGATGTGAGCGATGGAGATGAAGATGATGTGAGCAATGGAGATGATGTGAGCGATGATGTGAGCGATGGAGATGATGTGAGCGATGGAGATGAAGATGATGTGAGCGATGGAGCGATGGCGTTGATGTGAGCGATGGAGATGATGTGAGCGATGGAGATGATGTGAGCGATGGAGATGATGTGAGCGATGGAGATGATGTGAGCGATGGCGTTGATGTGAGCGACGGAGATGATGTGAGCGATGGAGATGATGTGAGCGATGGAGATGATGTGAGCGATGGCGTTGATGTGAGCGATGGCGTTGAGCGATGGCGTTGATGTGAGCGATGGAGATGATGTGAGCGATGGCGTTGATGTGAGCGACGGAGATGATGTGAGCGACGGCGATGATGTGAGCGATGGAGATGATGTGAGCGATGGAGATGATGTGAGCGATGGAGATGATGTGAGCGATGGAGATGATGTGAGCGATGATGTGAGCGATGATGTGGGCGATGATGTGAGCGATGATGTGAGCGATGATGTGGGCGATGATGTGAGCGATGGAGATGAAGATGATGTGAGCAATGGAGATGATGTGAGCGATGATGTGAGCGATGGAGATGATGTGAGCGATGGCGATGAAGATGATGTGAGCGATGGAGATGATGTGAGCGATGGTTAAGCGATGGCGTTGATGTGAGCGATGGAGATGATGTGAGCGATGGCGTTGATGTGAGCGATGGAGATGATGTGAGCGATGGCGTTGATGTGAGCGATGGCGTTGAGCGATGGCGTTGATGTGAGTGATGGAGATGATGTGAGCGATGGAGATGATGTGAGCGATGGAGATGAAGATGATGTGAGCGATGGAGATGATGTGAGCGATGGAGATGATGTGAGCGATGGAGATGATGTGAGCGATGGAGATGATGTGAGCGATGGCGTTGATGTGAGTGATGGCGTTGAGCGATGGCGTTGATGTGAGTGATGGAGATGATGTGAGCGATGGAGATGATGTGAGCGATGGAGATGATGTGAGCGATGGCGTTGATGTGAGCGATGGTTAAGCGATGGCGTTGATGTGAGCGATGGAGATGATGTGAGCGATGGCGATGATGTGAGCGATGGAGATGATGTGAGCGATGGCGTTGATGTGAGCGATGGCGTTGAGCGATGGCGTTGATGTGAGTGATGGAGATGATGTGAGCGATGGAGATGATGTGAGCGATGGAGATGATGTGAGCGATGGAGATGATGTGAGCGATGGCGATGATGTGAGCGATGGAGATGATGTGAGTGAAGGAGATGATGTGAGTGAAGGAGATGATGTGAGTGAAGGAGATGATGTGAGCGATGGAGATGATGTGAGCGATGGAGATGATGTGAGTGAAGGAGATGATGTGAGTGAAGGAGATGATGTGAGCGATGGAGATGATGTGAGCGACGGAGATGATGTGAGCGACGGAGATGATGTGAGTGAAGGAGATGATGTGAGCGATGGAGATGATGTGAGCGATGGAGATGATGTGAGCGATGGAGATGATGTGAGCGATGGCGTTGATGTGAGCGATGGAGATGATGTGAGCGATGGCGTTGATGTGAGCGATGGCGTTGAGCGATGGCGTTGATGTGAGTGATGGAGATGATGTGAGCGATGGCGTTGATGTGAGCGACGGAGATGATGTGAGCGACGGCGATGATGTGAGCGACGGAGATGATGTGAGAGATGGCGTTGAGCGATGGCGTTGAGCGATGGCGTTGAGCGATGCCGTTGAGCGATGGCGTTGATGTGAGCGATGGAGATGATGTGAGCGATGGCGTTGAGCGATGGCGTTGAGCGATGGCGTTGAGCGATGGCGTTGAGCGATGGCGTTGATGTGAGCGATGGAGATGATGCGAGCGATGGAGATGATGCGAGCGATGGAGATGATGTGAGCGATGGAGATGATGTGAGCGATGGCGATGATGTGAGCGATGATGTGGGCGATGATGTGAGCGATGGAGATGATGTGAGCGATGGAGATGAAGATGATGTGAGCGATGGAGATGATGCGAGCGATGGAGATGATGTGAGCGATGGCGATGATGTGAGCGATGGAGATGATGCGAGCGATGGAGATGATGTGAGCGATGGAGATGATGTGAGCGATGGCGATGATGTGAGCGATGGAGATGATGCGAGCGATGGAGATGATGTGAGCGATGGAGATGATGCGAGCGATGGCGTTGATGTGAGCGATGGAGATGATGTGAGCGATGGCGTTGATGTGAGCGATGGCGTTGATGTGAGCGATGGAGATGATGTGAGCGATGGAGATGATGTGAGCGATGGAGATGATGTGAGCGATGGAGATGATGTGAGCGATGGCGTTGATGTGAGCGATGGAGATGATGTGAGCGATGGAGATGATGTGAGCGATGGAGATGATGTGAGCGATGGAGATGATGTGAGCGACGGCGATGATGCAAGCATGTGTGTACCTGCTTGAGGTGGTTGGAGGTGACGTTGTGCGCACAGGGCTCGGCCGTGGATTTCTCCAGGCTGCCCAGGCATCGCTCCAGCGTTCCCACAAAGCTCTCCCGCAGGTAGTCCACGGAGCTGGTGAGTTTATTAGCCACGGCCTGGTTAAGCCGGATCACGATCAGATCCTGGATCTGACTGATGCACACCTTGATGTCTTTAGGGCTCATGGGCTCAGAGTTAGATGTCATGATGATGTCTGCAACACAGAGAAACCACCGATGGAGTTAATCTACATGACTGTGCTGCTGTAAGGATTTACTGATAAACATTACCCAGAGCGTATTGTGTGTTCTATGAAGCAGCCTTTGAAAGGAGACACAGCTTTTCACTTTTGATTCTCATCATCTGTTGCTATGGTAACAGGACAGCCACGTGACACCCATTAACACTAATGAATATCCTCAAACACACAATAATAACTACCAGTGGATTTCCCCTCACACAGTCACGTTTAACCACAATAGATCCACACACACGCTAGCAAAGGGGAAGTTTCTCTTTCTAGGCTCTCAGTGGTTTCAGAGCATCACATTTAACTGTTTAATCCCATAATGAACAAAACTAAACTATTATTTTACCTGACCAAAAAAAAAAAAAAAAAAAAACCTCAAAGAAATTTAAAAAATATTGAACTAAAATAAAATAAAACAGAAATTGGCCACAAGTTAATTTTAGTTTTAGATACATTAGTTATATTATAAAACCTTAACAAGCCTGCACTAAACATGGAGCAGAAATAATGAAATCAGACTAAATGGAGAAATGTAATGCTGTTAAATCTTTCTGAATGAACTCTGACAGCCCTAAAATACGACAATAAAAACAAAATAAACTGAATCTACCAAACTCTGAAACTACATTTAAAAGAAACTAAACTGGAACAGTAAACTAAACATGAGAATATAAATTAACAATGATTCAAAACCTTTGAAATGTTGTAATTTTGTTCTGTTTGGACAGCGGAGTGTGTGATGTAATTAGCACCCGAATGCCACAGGAAGTGCTTTGACCTCTGACCTGTGAACTCCAGGTTGGCGGCGTCCTCCAGCAGCTGTTCCTTCATGCTGCCGAGCGTCTCCACGATCATCTCCTTCATCTCCTCCTGCTTGCGGTTGGCAATGGCCATGAGGGAGGAGAAGAGCTCGCCCTCCTTCTCGCGTGTGTACTCCAGACGCCGTGGCGTTATCTGAAGATCCCGCTGCATGTCGAAGGCCTGGAAACACACACAGCGTCAAAACCTCTTCAGCCTGAACATCACATCAGCTCATCTTCTATAAGGTCACCTGGTTGATGAAGAGGTCCAGGCAGCGGCAGTGGACGGCGTTCAGCAGCGTCGCCGCCTCCACCTGCTGGTTCTGCAGCACCTGCCTGATGAACGGCACCAACACGCGGTGCAGGCGCTCCAGACTCTCTCCCAGAATGCCCTGCATCTTGCCGGGCGTCTGTGCCGGAGCCCCGCAGGCGCAGTTTCCCGCTGATCCGCCGATGAGCTCCAGAGACGCGAGCTGCGTGAACAGAGCGCTGCGCTCCTTCTCCGCGGAACGGGGCGGTTCGGGCGATGCGTCCGTCGGGATCCGGATGAAGCAGACGGGGTACGGCAGAGTCTCGCGCACCTTCTGCAGCTCCTTCAGCTGCTCTGGGCTCAGCGTGTCCTTGCTGACGGCGTAGAGGATTATGGGAAGGATTCCACGCCTGCAGTCCTCCAGAGCCTCCTCCACGGGCTGGACGTTACGACACGGAAGAACCATGATCTTCACTTCCTGTCAGCAAAATTACAGAAGAACACATTCATCATTATGTTAAATGCTGATGCACGCTTCTAGCAATGCGTAAATAAAAACAAATCAAAATATTGGGTTTAATTTCACACTTGAAAAGCATGAAATGGTGCAATGTTGTGCAAAAGGCATGAAAACAACTAATATTGTGTGAAACTGAATGGAGATTATTAAATTATCATAAGATTTGTGAGTGAGTGGAGAGCTTCTTGAGACTCCAGAGACACCAGCAGCACATCATTTGCTGCTCAACACTGGCTTTTTATATAGCTGCCATTTTAATACAATAAATTTTTTTGATAGGAACTTTCCTCAATAAGCCTTTATCTGACCGAGTTCTGCTGTGCTCTAAATCACTCACAAATCTTATGATAATTCGATAATCTCCATTCAGTTTCACACAATATTAGTTGTTTTCATGCCTTTTGCACAACATTGCACCATTTCATGCTTTTCATCTTCAGAAAGATCTTTCTTCCTCTCCATATTGCATGAGAACTGTGACTTGCTTAATAATGTGGAACAACCTCTAAGTAGGGTTTCCATAGATCTGGCAAATTATTTTGTCTGAGGTTGATACCAGTTATCTAAAAAGACATGGATAAATAAACATTTTCTTAGAAAAACTAAAATCTGAATGTTTATTCTACTGAAATCTTACTGATATGTCACTTGCATAATAATTTGGTACGTGGTGTAATTAAAATGTAACTTTTCAACTAATTAATTTTAATTAACTAACTAATTTTAATCAACTTTTAATTTTTTCAACTAAATTTAAAATGATAATAGTGCACACATTTTAGAAGATCAATTTTTTTTATATCAAAAACATGTTTGTTTTGACGTTTCAATTAATATATAAATAAAACAAATATACAATAATAAAATGTGTTTGAATATTTTCTCAAAGTCAAAGTTTTTATGTTTGGTCAATAAAATGTAGTCATACATTTTAGTCAATTTTAGTTGTCAAATTAGTTCATGAAAAAACATTGATAAATGAAAACAAAAGTTTTGATCAATTTTTTGAGGATATTTTCAATACACTCTTCTCAACCAGTTAATATCCACAATATTTTCAATCTGCACAAAGGTTCTTAATATATCTGCAAAGTGATATTAATTAGAAACTTCTTATTTATCTTGCATGTTTTCTGACTGTGTGAAATGAGCTTGTGTAGGTGTTTCTACAGATAAAGGAGTGTGTTGGTCTGAGAAAGGGTTCAAGAAATATCAGATAGGGAGGGTCAAAGTTCGACTGTATGATTAAACCAAACCCGCAGTGGCAGAGCGAGAATAAAGAGCAGTAGCACACTAGCACAATAGAGTCAGTCAGTGCCGTCTCTGACACAAGAGCGATAGAGCGCTGAAGTCTCTCTGGAACAAAGACGGCCTGCAAACACGGCTCCTCATAAACGGCCGGCTGAGCCGCGGGCCCATCAGACCTGAACCCAACAAAGATCCGATTCACACGCATCAAACACGCTCTCCACTACTGCAGCTAACGCTGCTCGACGGAAAGACACGCGCGTGTGTGTGTGTGTGTGTTAGCAGGAATGCTGGGAATGTGTTCACAGGATGCACAGATTTCACTCCTCGCTGTCAGTGTATGCTTGGGCCGAACCACGAGCCCCGCGCAGGGACGGACGCTAATTAACGCCTGGGCGCTAACGTGTGTGTGTCGACCAAAAACAGACGGGGTTCATTTGAGAGCAGACGTGATTCTAGCAGAAGTGTGTGACGGCAAACATCGCTGAACAAACACACACGAGTTACAAACCGCAAGAGAGGATCATGCAGAAAATCTGTTCTGAGACAAACACACTGTTCGAGTCTGATCTGAGACTGCTTTGACCAAAGTCTGAACTCAGCCTGATTTGCAACTGATCTAAGATTAAGTCTGATTTCCCATTCGAGCCAGAGTCTGATCCGAAACCAATCTGTTGGATCAGAATTTGATCTGACTCTGATAGGAGTCTAGCAGACTGAACAGTGTTTTAGACTGACCCAACACTGAGTCTGATTTGAGACTGATCGGACTTGACCAAAGTGATCTGAGTCTGATTTTCAACCATTCCAAATCTGATCCAAGACCTTAATGATGCAAAACTGATTTGAGTCCCATTGATTCAAGACAGATCCGATCCTCTGATAGGAGTCTAGCAGACTGATTTGAGTGTTTTTAGACTAACTGGAGTCTGATTTACAACTGATTCAAGACGGAGTCTGATTTGAACCTGTCCAAGACATTAATAGGTCTGATGCCAAACTGATTTGACTCTGATTTGAGTTCCATTCGAGGATTTGAAACTCATCTGACTTGTCCAAAGTGATCAGAGTCTGATTTTTAACCGATCCAAGACCTTAATGAAGCAAAACTGACTTGACTCTGATTTGTGTCCCATTCAAGGCCGAGTCTGATTCAAGACAGATCCGAAACCAATCTGAGTTCGATCAGAATTTAACTAGAGTCTAATTTGCAACTGATCTAAGATTGAGTCTGATTTGAAACCGATCAAAGACCTTAATGAGTCTGATGTGAAATTAAATTTGACTTGAGTCTCATACAAGGCCAAGTCTGATACAAGACAGATCCAAAACCAATCTGAGTTGGATCAGAGTCTGATCTGGATTTGACAATGATCTGAAAGTGATCAGAGTCTGATAGCAGACTGAACAGAGTGTTTTAGGCTAAACTTGAAATCTGATTTGCAACTGATCCAAGACTGAGTCTGATTTGAGACTGATCTGACTTTGACCAAAGTGATCTGAGTCTATTTTTAATGAGTCCAAATCTGATTTGCAACTGATCCAAGACCTTAATGATGCAAAACCGATTTTACTCTGATTTGAGTTCCATTTGAGGCAACGTCTGATCCGAAACCAATCTGTTTTTATCTGTTTTGATCAGAATTTGATCCGACTCTGATAGGAGTCTAAGAGAGTGTTTTAGACTGATTCAAGACTGAGTCTGATTTGAGACTGATCCGACTTGTCCAAAGTGATCTAAGCCTGATTTTCAACCAATCCAAATCTGATTTGCAACGTATCCAAGACCTAAATGATGCAAAACTGGTTTGACTCTGATTTGAGGCCCATCTCATGGCACAGTCTGATTTAAGACAGATCTGAGTTTGACAGCAGACAGAAATGAGTAATTTTAGACTAATTAGAGTCTGATTTGAGACTGATCCAAGTTTGATTAGCAACGGATCCAAGACATTATAACAAAACTGGTTTGACTCTAATTTGAGCCCCATTTGATCGGACTGAGTTTGATTCCAGGACCAGAGCCTGATCTGATTATGATTCGAGACTGATATGAAACTGATCAGAGTTTGATAGCAGACTGATCTCAGTGATTTAGACTAATTTAAATCTAATTCACAACTCATCTAAGATTGAGTTTGATTTGTGATTTAACTGATCCCACATCCTGATCTGGAACGACACTGATCGGAAACGGATCGGTTTGATAGCTTTTGTTTAGAGACTGATCCGAGGATTTTTAGACTTGCTGAAGTCTGATTTGCGACTAAGTTGAGTCTGATCTAAGAGAGATCTGAACCTGTCCAAGTACTGAGTTTAGAACTCTTTTCAGTCATGAAAACAAATGAACTCATGAAAGAAAGGAATTCAGCCATGACCGAATCCACCAAGTATTTATAGGAGGGACACAGTTTTCCCATCACCACGGAGACACACATCACCACAGCAGCAACTAGTGGGCTTTTTTTTTCATCTGTGGTCATGTGAAGTGCACCAGATCCACAGAACAGGGTTATATAAACACCAGAGAATGAGAAGCTGATTGATGTTTCCAATGCTCCTGTAACTTTTCTCACCAAATGAAACCATATTTAATGTGAGGACAACATGAGCCTCTGACCTGCAGCAGTGCGTGATGGAGCGTGATCTCCAGCTCGGCCAATCGTTGCGCGGGGTCTTCGCACTCCTGGATCTCCAGGTCCTCGCGGGGCACCGTATCCCAGCGGCCGCAGTGAGCCGCCAGCTGATGCACCAGCTCGTACTGTCCGGGCAACGCCAGACTCAACCGCGTCTGACGGCCGTGCGTGAAACACAACTTCCTCCTCCTGCAGGCCCCGCCCTCCGCGCCACAGGCCCCGCCTGCTTCAGAGCCCAGGGGGAGGAGCCTCTCTCCCAGCAGGCAGTTCAGGAGCTGGTATCGGGCCGAACAGTCCTGACCCAGGATGAGAATATAGGGGGCGCTACCGACAACATTCTGCAGATAATCCTCATCGTGACGCGGGAACGAGATGCAGCTGAGCTGACCTGAGAGAGACAAGGAGACATACGATTACCGTATATGAATACTTACCTACATATATTTATACTAAAAAAATCATTTTAATTTATTTTAATATTTCATTTAGAAGATTTTCCACCAGATCCTAGAGGAAAAAATTAATTCAATTCATAAAAATGCCACACAGAGACATTTATAAAGATTTATGATGCATATGAATCGCTGAATCAAAGCTTTGAATTGATTCTCAGAAAAGCATGGAAGGGCAGATGTTTCTGTGTCTGAGATGCTTCAGTGTGTAGAAAAACAAGCTTTGGGTTGGTGTGTCCTGAGGCCTGCATCTCATGACCGTCTCTGAGCCGGACCGACTAAACACACACACACACACACACACACACAGAGCCGCGAGTCATTCTGGATATTATTAGGGAGTGCTCATAATCCCAGTGCTGCTGAGTCACTGCCTTATACAACAGCACTGCACACGCGGCTTCCCGCCGTAATCTGATTGACTGCTGCATGCTAACACGCTAACAAACGCCATCACACCATAAACCGATGATTAATGCTGCGCTCACATACCGACGCCTCAGAGTGAGATTCGCTGTCTGAACAGGCTGAAAGTATCATCTCATCAATCATATTTAATTTGAGTAACGGCGGTTGCAATATATAAATAAATCAATACATACATTTATGCATGTTTTGTAGTATTCAAAATTGCTAATTTGCAATTAAATGGTTAACAAAAAATTGGAAAAATTATATGGGTCATTGGCAAATAAGGTTTTATTAAGTGTCATCAATGAGATTATGCGGTTTTTATAATCAATAAAATTTGTCACCAAAAAAGTAATTTGGTTTAACCAAAATTTCGGTTTTACCGAATGACACTTTTGGTTACACCAAATGACGATATTTTCAAACAATGCTAACAGGCTGATATCTAGCAGGACAATCATACATTTTATATTTAGTTCAAGTTTTTAAAATATTACAACATTTTCCATGTTTTATAGCGGTTGCACCGAATGACCTGATGTTTCGGGACATGCGTATGATCAAGTGAAAACATGAATTTGTCAAATTTAGTTACTTAGCTTCATGACCATGTGGGTCCTTTGCAGGTGTCTGAATGATGTCACATGATATTGACCGCATGACTTGATCCAGAATGGTCCCTTAATATTGGTTACTCCGAATGACATCAATGAAATTCATTTTTCCGGACATTCTTTCTCATAAAGCAACGACTTCTACACATAATTTTAATATCATTTTGCACTATGTTGATATATGATGTTATAAAATCATGCCAGAATATAAAATATATACATTTTAAGACGTTTTAATCACCAATGAAATGGCTGTATTGACCTTTGGACGGTTAAACCGAATGACCTTTTGACACTTCAAAATCTTTAAAATACCTTTATATGTAGAAAAATATCATTAAACCCTTTTGGATTCAATAAAAGAGATCTAGTTATATTACCTTACATACTTTGGATGTCATATCTATGTCATATAAGGCCTTTGGACAAAAAAAATGACCCGTCACGTCATTGACAAATTAAGAATTTGTTCTCATTTTACTAAATTGTGCGCACAATATAATTAGTTCCCTCGATTTAGTAAATTGTGGCCACGTTGTACTAATCCGTTCCCTCATTTTGATTTAACTGATTTGATTTAATTTTTGTGTTCGATTTAATAAAACGAGGGAGCGAATTATTATATCGTGCACAATTTAGTAAATCGAGATAAATTATTATTTTGTGCGCATGATTTAGATTCTGGCTGCAATATACATATCTTTTCTCTGCACTAATTCGTAATTAAATTGTTAGCAATAAAATTTTGCAAAAAATAAAATTAATGAATTAATTAACTGAAATAATAAAAGTTTTGTAGCAAGTCACTAATTTGCAATTTATTTGTTAAATGCAATGCTTTTTATATAATATAAAATTAAAAAAATACAATGCATTTAGTGAATAAGAATTCAAATCCGTAAAACATCAAAGACTTGAATATATTGTTTTGTATGATTGCGGCTCATGACTGCAGGTTTGTGTGTTTACATGAGTTCATGAGGGCGTGGCCAGAAACGCTGCGCTCTGATTGGTGCTGAAAACAAGCCTGAACACAGCAGTGAGAAACACACGAGACGAGATCAGACAGGCCTGAGAAATGAGATGCACCTACTTTTATAAATCACAGGCTGATCTACGCAAAAACATGCATGAAAACACGCAAGAGTGTGTGTGCGGTCCAGGGAAAAGACCAGGGGTCACATGGGCCAGGGTCAAAGGTTGTGAGAGTGAACTGAACCTCCATGAGACGTCAGTGAGTCTGAGACGAGACCAACATCAGTGTCACTGAAACCGATGCAGATTAAACCAGCTCAATGATTTTATTGAGAAACCAGAGGAAGCTTGCGTCAGAACAAGCTAAACTCTTTTGTTACAGGAAAGACATCACACACACACACACACACACACACACACACACACACACACACACACACACACACACACACACACACACGTGCAACATCAAAGTAACAACAGTACAATATTCCTCATACTGTTCAAAATTCAGACGCATTATTCAAATTCTTACACGTGACATTAATGAGAATCATGAAAATAATATTAAAACAGGCTTGATTTTTAAATGTCAAATATAATTTCTGACTTTCATCTTTAGATTTGAAGGCGATGCATGAGTTGGGCATGTTTCTGTGACATACATCTGGCAGCAGAATGTGTGTGTGTGTGTGTGTGTGTGTGTGTGTGTGTGTAAAGTATTGTCGAGTGTTTAATACTTTGGTTCAGTTGAATGCGACTCTGTTCACAGCAGTTAAGCTGCTTATTTCGCACTAAATCCTGTTCAAGACATTTTCTGCTGTTAACACTAAACCTCCTGCAGGACACACACACACACACACACACACACACACACACAGTCATCAGGAATCACTGACAACTAATAACGCAATCACACACCAATGATAACACACTGATAACCGGTTCAACCGATATCCATTGGTTATAGTCGTTTGATAACAGCTCCACTGATCAATAACTTTATTTGTCGCGTCTTTAAAGAATAAAACCCAAACGGCAGTAATTACAGGTGACGTAACCTGTAAATCTTTTAAAACAACTTTATATGTACTTATTATTAAATAAAACAATTAAAAATCATTTTTGACAACCGCAATAAAAATGCACAATAAACTTATAATTAAAAAGTTAAAAATACGTAAATAAAATAGGTTTACGTTTAAATAGTAAAATTACCAAAACTAAAACTAGAAAATATTCAATTCAGAAAATTTAACAAACAAATATTAGGATTTAAACAAAAGTACTAAAACTAAAAATAAAGCATTGAATACTAATTCAAAATAGTAATAATAGTGTATAAATAACAGTAAAATTCGTGAGAAATGTGTAGCTTAATCAATCGTTTCTAGCATAAATATATTAAAATTTATAAATAATGCATATTATGTGTTTATTGTCTAATGATCTTATTTATTTTTATTTATAGAAATAAAACTGTTGGGAAAAACACGCTCATTAGTTGTAAATAAGTAACGGAGTTTGTGTTCAAACACGTCAGAACCGGACTGACCTGAATCCGGAGTGAGTCCAGATGTGCTGCTGCTGCTGCTGCAGGTGTTGCTGTGATTCTGTCGGATCTCTCTGAAGAAGATGATGGTCTCCTTCAGGTTCTTCTTCAGGAAGACGTTGTGTTTGTTGTAGTGGTTGAAGGCTCGGGTCAGATCTCGGAGCAGCGGACCTGCTTTCTGCGGGTTCTCCATCCTGATCCTGGACCAGAACCCGGAGCGACGCGTGTTTGTGTCACATATCCATCCAAACGAGTCCAGACACACGAATGAACGCCCGGCGTTTGTCCAGAGGCCCGAATCACTGCGGGATGGACCGAGCCAACACAACAACAACAACACTAGTGTGTGTGTGTGTGTGTCAGAAACACACACTCGGGCGGACCGGAGGCCGAACCGGGTCGCTGGTTCTGGTTCGCGGCGGTTCGACAGCTTTCTCCCCGCCGATCATCGATAATCCCGGTGTTTGTGTTGCTTCGGTTCGGAATGTTTCACTTTTCAGCCCAAATACGGGAGTTTTGCGCTGCCAGCCGCTGCTGCTGCTCTTCCATTTGGAGAGAAGGACGTTCGGTGGGCGGAGCGCGGCGCGACTGGTGCATGCTGGGAAATGTAGTCCGCTCAGCATAGCGAAAACACTTATAGTACCTACTAAAAACATGTACTTTATTATTTAAGGGAAAGATACTAATATAATGGAAGCCCAATTCCGCCACATGAGAAAATAAATCGTGCTCTGTTGAACATAAAAATTATAATTATGACATAAAAAGTCAAAATTATGACTTTTTAATCTGTCATAATTTCGACTCTTTATGTCATAATTAAGATTTACCCAAGCACGATCTTTTATACTTAATAAAACCATCTCAAATATATATATATATATATATATATATATATATATATATATATATATATATATATATATATATATGTGACACAATAAATTGATGCAATATATATAGCCTATACATATATATATATATATATATATTGTGTCGTTGCATGACAGCATTAGCATCCAGCTAAACTTCTTATCTTATCTAATCTTAATAATATTCCTTTTTATGTTCAAATTCAACTATGTACGACTCAAAAAGTCATCAAATCGTCACAATCTCCTCTGTAAATATTAGCATAAACGCTATGCACGGTGAAGTACGCACTCGGGAACACATGCTGAAATCGCAACCGCATACTAGTATACTACTCATGCTACATTAACCATATCTTTCTATGGCAGAAATAGTGAGGGTAGTATGCTAGTATGCGGCTCAAATTCAGCACCAGTGATGTACAGTCGGTGTAGTGTACTACAGTAGTGCACTACATCTACACTGATGGAAATTCAGCGCAGTAACCTGGCGACCTCTAGTGATTAAACTCAAGACACAAATTAAATCAATGTTTGTCAGTCTATGGATTTAAAGGGTTAGTTCATCTAAAAATGAAAAATTCTGTCATTAATTACTCACCCTCATGTCGTTCCACACCCGTAAGACCTTCGTTCATCTTCAGAACACAAATTAAGATATTTTTGATGAAATCCGATGGCTCAGTGAGGCCTGAGCAATGACATTTCCTCTCTCAAGATCCATTAATGTACTAAAAACATATTTAAATCAGGTCATGTGAGTACAGTGGTTCAATATTAATATTATAAAGCCACGAGAATATTTTTGGTGCTCCAAAAAAACAAAATAATGACTTATTTAGTGATGGCCGATTTCAAAACACTGCTTCAGGAAGCTTCGGAGCGTTATGAATCTTTTGTGTCGAATCAGCGGTTCGGAGCGCCAAAGTCACGTGATTTCAGCAGTTTGGCGGTTTGACACGCGATCCAAATCATGATTCGACACAAAAGATTCATAACGCTCCGAATCTTGAAGTATTCACATGAACTAATTTAAATACGTTTTTAGTACATTAATGGATCTTAAGAGAGGAAATGTCATTGCTGGCTATGCAGGCCTCACTGAGCCATCGGATTTCATCAAAAATATCTTAATTTGTGTTCCGAAGATGAATGAAGGTCTTACGGGTGTGGAACGGCATGAGGGTGAGTAATTAATGACATTATTTTCATTTTTGGGTGAACTAACCCTTTAATACATGTATATATAATAAATAATAGGCTATTAAAGTAAATTTAATGAAACTGGCTTGCAAAGATCATAAAAAAGATTAACTGGAATCAAAACATAATTAAAAACTACTAATAAAACAAATTAAATTTAAGGGGGATTTTTGCTTAATTATATTTTTGGGAGGATTTAAGGGAGAGTTTTGTTGTAAAAGTTATTTCCAATAGTGTACTTTCAGTTTTATTAGTGGAACGGAATGATGAAAATGGGAAAGTTTTCACGCAGTATTAGCGCCACCGTGTGGACATTATATGAAGCGCACAAACACTCAGGGGCGTTAATCATTACTGTTACACACAGCTAAACACGCCCACCTGTCGACTGACAAGCGCGAGGGCGGTACTTACGGTTAGAGACACGCCCACTGAACAGCGCCCCGCCCACACGCGACTCGACTCTAGTCATTGCGGATGATCAGCGCGCGCCGCTCAGTCTCACCTGCACGCGACATGAGAGCGCGTCATTCCGTGATATCTGCGCGTGTGTAAAGCTCATGGAGGGCGACGGGTCCGGACGGGCTGCGGGTGATCCGGCAGCGGCTCCCGCGAGGCGTCAGGCGGTGAAGAGGCACCATCACAAACACAACCTCAAACACCGGTACGAGTTCCTGCAGACCCTCGGGAAGGGCACGTACGGACGGGTGAAGAAAGCCATGGACCGATCCGGAAGAACGGTGAGAGAGACATATTCATAAACAAGACTTTAGATTCGTCACACTGCTTTAATATTAATGAGCTTATTATAAATCACTCATTAATAATAAAATAATACATCTTTAACTGGTCACTTAATATTCGTGAATGCGTTATTTATAAAATAATATTAGAATATATAAGAGTAAATCTAACTGTGGAAATGTGTTATTTATGAATAATATTAAATTATTGAGATAAATCTAATATTTTAGTGTTTATGTACGACTGATGTGTTATTAGACTATTTTAATACTAATTTTATTATGATAAATTACTCATAAATAATAAAACATTCAATAAATAAAGCATACATCTTTAACTGGTCATTTAATATTCATGAATGTGTTGGTGTTATTTTATTATTTATGAATAATATTATATCATTAATATTACATCATTGGGATAAATCTAATATTTTATTGTATTTTTTGTATGACTGATGTGTTTATCACACTATTTTAATACTAATTTATTATTATAAATTATTCATAAATAATACAATAACACCAATGCATTCAATAAATAAAGCATACATCTTTGTAACTCGTCATTTAATATTCATGAATGCATTGGTGTTATTTATATATAATATTATAATATCATTAATATTAAATCATTGGGTTAAATCTAATATTTTATTGTATTTTTTTGTATGACTGATGTGTTTATTAGGATTATCACATAATTTTAATACTAATTATATTATTATAATATGATCATAAATAATAAAAAGAATAATAAATCAGAAAAGAATAAATCGCCACAGTTATAAATAAATAAAAAAACAGTTCATAATAAAATAAAACAATGTTTTTGTGAGTTTCATGGATGGCTTTGGGATTTTGCATGATTTTCATATGGATGAAGATGTTTGTGAGGGTCGAGCTCATCATCTGCGGTTAAAAACAGAGTGACGTGGAGATCAAACGCAGCTGTTGTTTTGTTCATCAAACCGGTTCTGCGGAGCCGCCCAGCCCTCGCCCCGCGGCTCCATTACCTGCACTCGCACGCACTCCTCTAGTGACTGCAGGGTGAAATGTGACCTGACCCTTGACCCCTGATAACGACAGCTGCTGTTTTCAGGGCCGTCCAGGGGTTTAGCTTCTGTCAGACCGCTGTTATCAGTCAAATCCTGCAGGAAGTGACATCACGTTTGACTCGAGCAGACACTTGCTGCAGCTTTTGTCATTTATGATTCGTCTGGAGCTTCACTGACGGATATGAACCATTATAGTGCGTGCGTTTTTCTCTTGTTTTCCAGTGAAAACATCCTGAGAACGTTTATGAGAATAAACCCGTTTTCTGAGAAAATATCCGCGATAAAGTCTCACCTTAGAGGCACAAAACTAAATGATACAAGATTCAACTTGATTTTTGTAAGTCAGCTTGTTAAAATTACTTGTACAGCCAATATTATTGGCTGAAAAAATATTAGGATTTAAACAAAAGTATTAAAACCTGAAATAAATCATTGAATACTAATTCAAAATAGTAATAATAGTGTATAAAATTCGTGAGAAACGTGTAGCTTAACAATTAGACAGCCAAAAACATATATATAAATATATTAAAAATAATGCATTCATAATGCATATTATGTGTTTACTGTAGTAGTCTAATGAGCATTTATTTTTATTTATAGAAATAAAACAATTAAAATGATAACATTGTTGGGAAAAACACGCTCATTAGTTGTAAGATTCAACTTGATTTTTGTAAGTCAGCTTGTTAATTAAAATTACTTGTACAGCCAATTTGATTATTAAAAATGTAATTTTGGGGAAATAAATATGAAAACAGGTCTCAATATGTCAGGAAGTTTCTCAAATACATTTATCCTATTTTACATATTTTTAATGGAAAACAAAAAAACTGAATTTTATCAGTTTTATTTTTAAATTATTTTAATATTTGACTTAATAAATAAAATAATTTTCACTCTTAATAATTAGCCTATTACAATAATTTATTCTCTGAGGACAAATCTTAATATCAGGTTTTCTTCCAAGTAAATTGATTGTTTTTTTGTAGAAAATGTGAAAAATAAACAAAAATGGCATTTTTTATTTTAGAGTGCCATCTAAACACTAAAACTGCGGTATATTAAAAGTATGAAATCATATACGTAGGGAGATCGCTGTACATGTTAGTTTAGTTTCAGACGAGCGGCTGATGTAAACGAGTGCTTTGGTTCATCTCATTTTCCATTTCCAGTCAAGTTCGTTACTGTTTAATCGTTTTGCTTTCATTTGAGCTCAAACAGGGAAGCAGGAAGCAAGCGTCAGAAATCAGTTTCTCCTCAAACCTCAGAAAACATCAGGTGTTTTCCTTCAATATCCCCCTGCAAACACCTCATGTGTTTCCTCAATGAAGCCAGAAGACTCATTGTTTGGCGTAGAGTCACTTTCCCTCGGGGGTTTCTTGGAAATATGTGATTCTTCTCAGGAAAGAGAGAGTTTGGGCGAGTCAGGACACATCTTGAGTAAATGCCGTCTGACCTCTTTCCCTTTCCGCAGCGATAACAGACTCCGACTCGCTCGATGCTTCTGATAACACGCCGGACGGGTTCGGCTATTTATAGAAGACAGTTTATCGTAACTCCTGCAAAAACACGTTTGTCATTATAACTGCGGCCTCAGCTAACAAAAATATTCTAGAACGTTGTGCTAATGTTTCAATTCCATTATTAAAACGTTATTTCTGAATGTTCTCGACAAATGTTTCTTCTTGGTATTGTATCGTTCTTCAAACATTATGGGAACGTTACTTTTGAAAGTTCTCTGAAACAAGTAGCAACAATTAAAAAATCCAACTAAAACATTTCACGCTTTTGAACGAACGTTCTATTAACGTTACTGGAAGAAGGTTTGTTCATAACTTTGAGAGAACGTTTCCTCTCTTAGAAATCGAGGTTCTCTGGTGGTTTTGAGGCTGTAAAGCAGCGTGTGACGCTGGAGCGCAGGCGTGCGAGATTCCTTCTCCAGGTCTGTGTTTGTCCATCTGCTGGTCACCGCTGACCCCGTAGAGACGCGTCTGACGCACAAACACCCTGAGGAATCTCAAACATGCCGACGACACGCAGATACTCGCATACAGACTCACAAAAGAGACAAAAGAGCCAGCATGCAAACGCTGCCCTTCATATGCAAACGCTCGTTCACTGACATCACGCTGTTAGACGGACGGAAACACAGTCTGTGAGATCACAGCGACAGTGAAGCTTCGCAGTCTTTTACTGTAAGCAGAATGAAATCACTGTCAGCATGACAAGGTTGCATCAGTTTCGTTTGATGATTTACGCAGAAATCGTTTCATGATCAATGGACCAAAAACTAAAGTAAACACATTTCTGTGTGGGTTTAAAGTTTTGTGTTGCTATAAATATGAAAATTACAGCTGGGTGATATTTGTGCAATATGTAAATGTATCAATAAATATTTAAATGAACATTAAATTATTAGTGAATAAGTAATAAATGGATGCTATTAATATTAAATTATGAAATACCACCAGTATGTAATTTTTGTCAAACTCCTGTCTATAAAACACATTTATTCTGCTTTGAATAACGTTTTTACACAGAAAGGTCGTTAATGGATGTTTTTTTTTTAAATGTTTCATCAGGAACAATCTTACGTTTTGTTTTTTTATCAAACATTGAAATGAAAAATCTTTTATAATGTTTGTTATATTTATGTTGTTTTTTACTATTACTTGTGCTAATTATGTTTATTTATTTATTTATTTTTAATGAAAATAGCCATAGATGCTGATATGGCAATAAAAACAAACAAACAAATATTAAATTATGTTTTGTATTGTACGGTTATATCAATATAGTTAAAATGTTTAATATTAGTAAATATTTAACATTTTTGTTTTTATTTCATATTTAATAACTAAATATTAATAATATTAAATCATGTTAAAAATGTTATACTATATAAATATAGTTGGGCAGTTAAAACCTACAAACTGTTGTCGTTCAGATTAATTAAGCGTATGTTTGATATTTAACTTTAATTAATATAAGCTTCAATAGTTCGATACCGTTGATCACGATATCCTTGTCTCTCGCCTACAAAAGACAGTGGGAATTCAGTGGTCCTTCCTTTTTAACAGGACGTTTCCAGCTCATTTTGGTCAACAGTATTGTGTTGTGGCGTTCCCCAGGGATCCGTTCTTGGCCCGATTTTGTTTTCATTATATATGTTACTCTCAGGTTCGGTGTTTCATAATCATGGAGTATCTTTTCATTGTTACACAGATGACACTACCTTTGAGGAAACAGGTTCTCTTGAGTCACTATTGAGATGTCTACATGAAGTGAAATCTTGGAAGTTGCATAATTTTCTGAATTTGAAGGTTTTCAGGAGCCTGAACTAGATTATTAAATTGGCTTGAAAAATCAACTTAAGCTTATTATTCTTCTTCTTAGACTAAATTTCTAAATGCTACTCCTAGACTGTTCAAGCTACAACCACCAAACTCGGACTAGACCTTCAGACTGATCCGACTTACGGTTTTCCTAAAAATGCTGATTAAACCTGGAAAAAACTCCCATTGACTTTCACTGAACTGCCTTGGCTGATCTGAACATTCCGTCCAACTGTCAAAATTCAAATTCAAACACACAGACTCAATTTAACTGCCATTCCTATTTCTGAGCCATTTAAACTCATTCAATCTATCTATCTATCTATCTATCTATCTATCTATCTATCTATCTATCTATCTATCTATCTATCTATCAATCTATCTGTCTATCTCTCTCATAGTGACCACCCAGAACAGCCTAGCAACCATCTAGCAACCACACACATCACACTGTCAACATCCTAGCAACCAGAGTACCCTAGCAACCGCATAGCAACCACCCAGAATACCTTAGCAACCGCATAGCAACACCTTAGCAACCACCCTGAGTACCCTAGCAACCGCATAGCAACCATCCCGAATACCCTAGCAACATCTTAGCAACCACCCCGAGTACCCTAGCAACCGCATAGCAACACCTTAGCAACCACCCCGAGTACCCTAGCAACCATCCCCGAATACCCTAGCAACTGCATAGCAACACCTTAGCAACCACCCCAAGTACCCTAGCAACAGCATAGCAACACCTTAGCAACCACTCCGAGTACCCTAGCAACCGCATAACAACACCTTAGCAACCACCCTGAGTACCCTAGCAACCGCATAGCAACACCTTAGCAACCACCCCGAGTACCCTAGCAACCATCCCCGAATACCCTAGCAACTGCATAGCAACACCTTAGCAACCACCCCAAGTACCCTAGCAACAGCATAGCAACACCTTAGCAACCACTCCGAGTACCCTAGCAACCGCATAACAACACCTTAGCAACCACCCAGAGTACCCTAGCAACCGCATAGCAACACCTTAGCAACCACTCTGAGTACCCTAGCAACCGCATAACAACACCTTAGCAACCACCCTGAGTACCCTAGCAACCGCATAGCAACACCTTAGCAACCACCCCGAGTACCCTAGCAACCATCCCCGAATACCCTAGCAACTGCATAGCAACACCTTAGCAACCACTCTGAGTACCCTAGCAACCGCATAACAACACCTTAGCAACCACCCTGAGTACCCTAGCAACCGCATAGCAACACCTTAGCAACCACCCCGAGTACCCTAGCAACCATCCCCGAATACCCTAGCAACTGCATAGCAACACCTTAGCAACCACCCCAAGTACCCTAGCAACAGCATAGCAACACCTTAGCAACCACTCCGAGTACCCTAGCAACCGCATAACAACACCTTAGCAACCACCCCGAGTACCCTAGCAACCGCATAGCAACACCTTAGCAACCACTCTGAGTACCCTAGCAACCGCATAACACCTTAGCAACCACCCTGAGTACCCTAGCAACCGCATAGCAACACCTTAGCAACCACCCCGAGTACCCTAGCAACCATCCCCGAATACCCTAGCAACTGCATAGCAACACCTTAGCAACCACCCCAAGTACCCTAGCAACAGCATAGCAACACCTTAGCAACCACTCCGAGTACCCTAGCAACCGCATAACAACACCTTAGCAACCACCCCGAGTACCCTAGCAACCGCAGAGCAACACCATAGCAACCACTTTGTTTACCCTAGCAACCGTATAGCAACACCCTAGCAACCACCCTGAGTACCCTATCTATCGATCTATCTATCTATCTATCTATCTATCTATCTATCTATCAAAACTACTAAACTAAAACTTTCAAACTGAAAACTTTTAAAACTACTTCAAACTTTCCTGACCGGCTTTTTCAAGCCAACTTTTGTCTTAAAACTTTTTTATCTAGTTTCAGTTTTGCTCTCCTTCAGATTCAAGTAAAACTCTTTTATCTTGGGCGAGTTCACCTCTTTCTTTGGTGTCCAACTTGATAGTTCTTTGAAATTTGATAAACAGATCAATTAAACAAGTCTTGTTTCTTTTATTTAAGATCAATAGCAAAGGTTAAACCGTGTTTGTCCTCCAGTGATCTTAAAAGGATTATTCATGCTTTCATGTCTGTAAAACTAGATTATTGTAACTGTGAAGCAAGTATTGTTAAACCGTCTTCATCTGGTTCAAAATGAGCTGCTGGACTTTCAACAGGATAGAGAACAGAATACAGAATTGATTTTAAATGATTGATTATGGTTTATAAAGCATTGCTTAGTACAACTTCTTCATATACATAAACCATCTCGGTCTCTCAGATGATCCTAGGACCAGACTGAAATTGAGTTGGTGTGTTTTCGTCCTTCAGGTGGCCATAAAGTCCATCCGTAAGGAGAAGATCAAGGACGAGCAGGATCTGATCCACATCCGGCGGGAGATCGAGATCATGTCGTCGCTCAGTCACCCTCACATCATCACCATATATGAAGGTGAATGCCGCATGTGTTGTGTAACCGGATCGCTGGGATTCTTCTGTCACGCAAACCTCTTTGTTCTCATTATGTAATCAAGACAAACCCCAAAAAACGCTTTAGTGTGCTTCAGCGCACCACAATTACACCCCGCTCATTAACATAACGCCTCATTAATGCCGTGTCAAAGAAATATTTCATTTCAGCTTTATTTCAGTTATTTCAGAAATGTTTTAGATTCAGTTAACGATAATAACCCTGACCTTCACTGAGAAAATGTGGAATTATTTAGATTTTCTTGTGTTTCAGTGTTTGAGAACAAGGACAAGATCGTGATCGTGATGGAGCTGGGCAGTAAAGGAGATCTGTACGACTACCTCAGCGAGAGACAGCGCATCTCTGAGAGCGAGGCCAGACACTTCTTCAGACAGATCGTCTCGGCCGTCCAGTACTGCCACCGCGTGAGTAACGCCACACCAGACGTCATTCACACTAGAGATGACGGTATATATCGTGATGGTGATGATAAAAAACGTCTATCGTTAGAGAGCATGAATGACACACTAGAGCGGGACGTGATTGATGTTAAAAAGAGTTCTTAAGCACAATAAGCAGTGAAAAAGATGCACAGAAAACCACTTCTCATCGCAAATTCACGCTTGAATGGTTGAATATATAAGCAATTATGTCAAAATGCCCATCATGTGGAGTATTAAATATGTAACAGCTGGTTATTTCTCGAGTGAATGTGAACAGTTAGGTGTAATCCGGATGTGAATCAGTGATGGATCCCTGCGTTTGGTCTTAAAGTGACAGCAGCCTAATAAACCTGCTGCTCGGTGTCATTAATGTGAATCAAACAACAGAGGAAATAACTGTTTTAGCTCTAATAAGAATACATTTATATTTAATTCATACAGTATTTTTACATCTGATTATTCAATTTCTGCTAAATAAACCTTTTGTACCTGAAAATTTTAATTTAATTTAATTCATGATATTTGTCATATTTGTAAATAGCATAAATACTGCCATATATATCGATACCGTGAAATAAAATGTATTATATTGTGAAATAAGATTTGTCAGTTCAAACATTAACTGTTCTAGTCTCAAAAATATTCAAGTCATTTTAGTATTGAGATACTATTATAGTTATTAATAATTTAAGTTAGTTTTCATTTGTTTAAATGTAGTTGAACTTTTAGTCATTCGGTTGTGTTTCTGATTTTTTTTCTTAGGTTTTTTTATTAAATATGTCTATATAGGTTTTATTACTTGTAGTTATTTTAGTACATCAAGTACATCAATGCCATGGCAACCAGATGAAATAAAATAAGTTTAAGATGTTAAATATTTAATTTCAGTTCAAATGTTTTCTGTGGCTTTGTTTTGTTTTAGTTAATTATAATAACCCCGATATATAGTCATTTTCTATTGTAGTTTAAAATACAATCAATGAAATATTTTGATTTAGTTTGATTTCAGCAGATTTAAGCTTGTGTTGATGCTATAAAAACTAGTATTTAAAAGAATATCAGTCATAAAAATTTGTCAGAAAAACGTTGTTGTCAAAGCTATATATTATATATATTCAACTAAAAACAAAATGAAAACCATTAGAATAATTTTTGTTACTAAAATTAAAATTAAAAAAAGCATTTTATTTCAGTTTCCAAAGCAGCATTTCTAATTTTAGTTAAAGTTGAAGTATTAAAATAACAAAAATTAAAACTGGAATAAAAATGACTAAAAACTATATAGACAAATAAATAAACTAATAAAAATGGTTTCAGGAAGATGTTCGTTTTCACTGTCCGGCTTCACAAATATCTGTGAAACCAAAGGTCAGCAAGACTAAATATTAGTCAGACGTCATGTGAGCATTTCTCATAGTCTGGAAAACTACCCAGAAGGCTCTTGTGTGCTGATGAGGGGTCGGAGAGAAACCCACCAGGACTTCACTGTGACACTGAAAGGATTGCATAACCCGCATTACCCTCCGCATGGCTGCGCAGCGTCTGAACAGATCTAGAGAGACAGTTGGGTTTCAGACAGACGTTCACGCTTGCACACGCTAATGCAGGAACACCCAGCGCTGCCTTCTACCAAACCCAAGCTACGAAAGAAACGCCGCACGCAACTGTTTCAACGGTCTGAAATGTCCGTGTGAACGACAAACACACCCAGAAGATGGTTCTCTCAACGTTAAGAACAAACATTCAAAGTTATCTGGTCAAAACTTTAGCACAAAGATTTATAGTTGGACATTCGTCTAACATTTTTTTGTTTCAGAACGTTCAGAAAACATTGAAAAGGAAAGTTCCCATAATAGAATGATCAAATTTGAATGTTCCCCAGATCGCATAACCAAGAAAAAACTTTTTTTAAAACATTCAGAGTGTTCAGAAAACATTCAGAAATAACTTAATGGGAACGTTAAAACATGTTTTTGTTAGCTGGGTGGTTAAATTTCAGTTTAAAGCAGTATTTTGCATGCCAACATGATGATAACGTTTCAGAAAGAAAGAAAGAACATCCCGTTATAGGCGAGGTGGAAGCGTCTTTGTTGCGATGTTAAATGAGGTGAAGGGACACGCGGTTCGCCCTCCTGCAGAGAAACACAATCATGCATGACTGGAATTCCACACACAGCTCAAATGCTCCCGCCGCGGCTTTATTTGTCACAGGATAAAAGAGGGTCGTGAAGCAGGTGATAACGCTGAACTTGTTTTACAAACTGCTGTGCTGTCATTGTTTGGAAATGTTGAATCATTTCTGGAGCAGAAAATCAAAATTTTGGGGGATTTTGGAATCTGTTTGTGTTTAATCTGAAAGTGTTTAGGAGTGAAACTGATAATAAAGCGTTTCTGTTGCTCAGGAAATTCCCTCCCAACACCAGGAATCTTTAGATATCCCTTATCTAGGTGTTGCATCATTTAATAAAGCAAGAACCCACAGTTATTTTAGTACAAAACCCGTGATGCACTCGAGTAGCAATAATCTTTTATAAAATAACACCAATAGCAATATAAAAACAAGATGCCAATGTAAATAGGTAACAACAATCAGAATAAACAGTTCTTCATTAGACGGTTTGCGGTTAAAAATGGCACATTAATGTAGACCTCAACTGACCACAAGTGCAACGGCTCTGAACGTAGCTCATCTAGTCAAAATTAACCCCGTTTTACAAAATAAATAACACAAAATACATTTACACGACAACGATGTACCAAAAAAACGAAAATTTTCCTTTGCGTTTTTCACATACGGATAGCAATGTCAAAATGATCCCCATTCACACGGATCCCGAGAACGATTAAAAACGCTGTATTCTGCTGCCAGGTCAGTAGATGGCGATGTCACTTTGTAAAGAAACACTTCGTGCCTATAGACTGAACACGCATGTGCATGACATCACAGTTGTCACAAATTCACGTTTTTGTAATTTACACCGAGACGATAAATGGTATCGTTTTCAAAAAATTGCACTTTAAAACCCATTTTCAGGCCCCCAAACCATCATTGTCATGTAAATGTATGGCCAAAACGCATAAAAAGTTATACATTTTTAGTTGAAAATGCTGTTTTGTAAAGTATCTCTCTGTTTTTTCTAACAGAACGGGATTGTTCATCGTGACCTGAAGTTGGAGAACATCTTGCTGGACGACAACGGGAATATAAAAGTATGTTCAGGAAGTAATTAATTTTTAATTTGTAAGGGTTTTACACCTAGGTCAGTGCATGAATGAAGTCATTCTTCAGTCTTCAGACGTTGGGAACTTTCTAGACTTTCATAGTCAATTTGAAACGTTATCTCTGATACTTCTGTTTTCCCTGGTATTATTAAACAAGAGGCCATAAAACAATCACCCAATCGAAACTTGCATGAGATAACGGCATAAATCTACTTTCAGTGTATGAGCTATAAAACTGGCACAGGGTGAAAACCACTGTCTGCTTTTCAGATCGCTGACTTTGGGTTGTCAAACCTGTACCAGGGCGATAAATTCCTGCAGACGTACTGCGGCAGTCCTCTGTACGCTTCCCCGGAGATTGTGAACGGCAGGCCGTACAGAGGGCCGGAGGTGGACAGCTGGTCTCTGGGCGTCTTGCTGTACACACTGGTTCATGGAGCCATGCCTTTTGACGGACAAGACCACAAGAACTTGGTCCAGCAGATCAGCACCGGAAACTACCGCAAACCCACCAAACCATCTGGTGAGGCCCTTGTGAAACAAAAGATGCAACCGAAACTCAAGTGACCTCCTTTGAAACGAGACACAGAACTGGTTTACTCTGTTTGTCAAAGGTCCAAACTTAGTAAACCAACAATACCATATAGCTGTTTTATAGGTAGAGCTTATCTATTCCTAGCAGATAACGTTCTGAATTGTGTGCTTGCCATGTGTTGACCTTGGCAGCCTCATAAATTTGAAGTCAAGTTCACACCGACATCAGCTTTATTGCTGGAGGTGGTCTAGTCACCATGTTGTTGGCTGCAGTAGCCTTTTTCTTATCATTGAAAAATCTCTCATGGCTTTCCTTTTTGTCCCTGCATATAGCAAATCACAGAAACTGCCCAGAGTAACATGAGCTAGTCTTGCCAAACCTGTTCCTGGAGGCACACCAACAGTACACATTTTGACCAATCTATTTCAGAGGGCTGTTTCATAAAACAAGTTTACCAAATAAGATCTGATTATTTTGAACCAAATCAATTGACAATAAATCAGACTTACTGAACTAAACCTGGATTATTTGGTAAACTTGTTTTATGAAACGGGCCCCAGGTCTTGGAGTCTCTACTAACAAGCTGATGAGTTGAATCAGGCGTGTTTGTTTGGGAAGAGTTGAAAATGTGTACGTTTGGTGTGTCTCCAGGAACACAGTTGGGAAACAATGGATTACAGTATCTTGCATGTGTGCTCACATGCTTCATTCCCATTAGTAGTCAGCATACTATATTGTTGGATCATTTGCATAGTTACATAACACTTTGAAACTGTGCCACATCGCCGGCATCGCATTGCCAACTGTCTGTGACGTTGTAGACTAGGGGTGTCCAACTTCTGGAGAGCCACTTTTCTGCAAAGTTTGGCACCAATACACCTGGCTGGGAGTTTCTAGTGATCCTGGAGACCTTTATTAGCTGGTACAGGTGTGTTTTATTAGGATCTGTTGGAAGGTGGCCCTCCAGGAGCAGGATTGGTCATCCCTGTTGTAGGCATTCAATGCTAATCCTCCTTGTTGCCCCACAGATGCATGTGGCTTGATCCGCTGGATGTTGATGGTGAACCCTGAGCGCAGAGCTACGCTGGATGAGATCGCGGGTCACTGGTGGCTCAACTGGGGCTATCAGCTCCCTCTACAGGCTCAGAATGAGACTGCAGCTGTGCATCAGGGGCCGGGACACGTGGCCGCTGCGTGTCAAACCGGCGGTCCAACTCGCATCGCAGACTGGCTACGTCGCACCTCTCGTCCTCTTCTGGAAAACGGTTCTAAGATGCGCTGCTTGTTGCGGACAGGTGGGGCCGCTGGGGGAGAACCGGTCCAGCGACAGCGCTCCATACGCAGGTCGCGCAAAGAAAACAACGTCTCGCAGACCATGCAGGAAGCTCCTCGCCCATCTAAAGGCATTCTAAAGAAGCGGGGGAGCCTAAAACAGAAAGTGCCCAGTGACTCCCAGACTACACCCTTGGAGGAGAAAAGCCCAAACACATTGGCAGCGTCTGTTCCACCTCCACCTCCTAAAGGCATCCTGAAGAAGCCTTCGGAAGGTGAGTCAGGCTATTACTCCTCATCCCCGGAGAGCTCCGGACAGACTCTTGGGAACCTGTCACCTGTGCAGCACCGCAAGGGCATCCTCAAACGCCATGGCAAGTTTTCCGGAGGCCTGCAGGAATTCGGCTCACTGGACCAGCTTTCACCCTCCTTACCCACGGTGGTCAACAGATCCCGACCGAGTGGAGCGATCAGTGAGGACAGCATCCTCTCCTCAGAGTCCTTTGACAGACTTGACCTACCTGACCGCGAGATTCCGGTCGCCCCTATGGAGCGTCCAGCAGGGGGACGGAGGATGCGAGGATGCGTGTCCGCTGACAATCTCCTCGACTTGAGAGAGGACAGGCCAGGGACTCAGCTCCAGGGACACTGGGAAATGGACATAGCCTGCTACCGTGCAGGAGTGTCCGATAGCGTGTTTTCAATCTCTGACTGTGAAAACGTCACTCAGACTTACAAGCAAGCCTTGAGAGCAACTGCAAGCTGAGATGAACGACGACTGTGAAGTGCAGAATCTGTCCGAGACACGACGCAAGTCGTTGTGCTTAGAAAGTTAAACAGGTTGGAAACAAGGAAAGTACTTGGAAGCATTCCTGAGCAATGCCAGACGAATGCTGGTATGGGAACAGTTTCAGGCCAGGCAGGAAATGGGTCTTGACAGAGGACAGGAAGTCCTGTGCGTCAGAATTGTTTAGGACACTCATTTCATTCAGAGGGAACAGCAGTTTTTGGTGCATTTGCAACATGTAAAACCGCTGCTTTTATAATGAAGACTTAATTTGAGAAAAGTGCCTTTTATTTTGTCAACTGCCCAAATGATGAACAACTAACTTGATATCTTTTGAAATGTTTGTGACTTTTACATGAGTGTTTATTAGGGTGTTGGCTAGTCAAAAAGTACCAAAGATCCATTGTGAATTTAGACCATCTGTTTGTTTTAAAGGTGAATATTGGTGGTAGATTACGAAAATGTACAAGGATACATACAAGGAAACCCAAAAGGTGTCAAAATGCAAAGATTGACTTAAGCGCTCTTTTCCTGCCAATTTCTGACTTCTACAACATGCCATTAAATTGTACAGAATTCATGGGCATGACGGATACAGTAAACTATTGTCTGATTATGACTTTATGTAGTCTGCAGATAGGAGTGCTTAAACTGCTTCCACATCTGCATTTATTAAGGATGGTAAAGTACGGCATGACCTCGCAGAATAATTTTGAGAAATGTGTTGAAATGGTGGGGTTTACTGTTCAGGGAATCTGGATGTTTACTTCCAATTGTAAAGGCAAGTTAAGAATGGGAAAGAATGATATTTCATTTGTTGCAATGATATTTGTCCATTGGAGCAGCAGTGTGATCTTTGCTGGGGTTTCATGGCTCGTGATAATCGAGGTTATGAGGTGTTTTTCTTCTGTTTGGTGTCATATTTGTTTGAGTTACTGCATGGTTACTTGCCAAAGTGCCTGATTTATCTGCCCTGATGTCTCTTTGAATCAGTGGACCAATAAAACAGCACAAATGAAGTTGAAAACATTGTCTGTTCTTGTGTTCGTATCATAATCTTTTGAAAAATAGTAAATGACTTTATCGTAGATTGTATTCCAGTTCACATTTATACACTATAGTATGCGAGAAATGTGTTGCAGTTTTTAAAAAGTGAAGTAATAATGAATTTGAAAGTCTTCTGAAATGGTAGTTTGACCCGATACCAGTGTTATATCATTATATTTAAGTAAAACTAGAACATTTTCGTTACTTGAAATGTCAACTGAAATAAAATATAAAATGCTATATATATATAATTTCAGCTTTAAGTCAAATTAAACTGAAACCAGAAAATGTAACTCAATAAAACTAACTCAATAAAAACTATAATAGCATCTTACTGATAATTGAAAATATATACTTTTTTATATCTTAATCATTTCTAAGCTTAATCAAATTATTAACCTGCCAAAAATATCCCAGATATAATTTACCCCAAAATAAAGATGAAAAGATTTTACTTTAAGTAAATTAAGATTATTTTTACATTATTTACATTACATTTAAACCCCCTCTGCTAATTAGTATGCAAAAGTATTGATTATTTTAAACTGCAAGTATTTATCATTGGTATTATTTGTTGTTCTGAATTTAATTGTGAAATTTGGAATTTAATCGTGAAACTGTGCTTAATTGTCATAAAAATAATCTCAGGATGTAAAATAGACTTCATTTTCTTAAAATCAAATTTTTTTTTTTTTTTTTGCATTAGGGTGAAATGTGAATTTGTGTGTGAGATTGACCTGGTTAGTGTTGAGTAAACCAGCATTCACCATCCTAATCTATGCTTTTTATTTTCACATATTTCAAGTTTACAACTGAGAAAAAGTTGATCAATTACATGTCAAAGAAGAGTGCGTTAAATTAATGACAGAAGCAGTAGATGTGTCTGAAATCAGCAGTGTGTGTGTCTGACAGGGCAATGCTGTATGTGCTCGAGTGCAGAACATCTGCTACATTAAAAACTAACGCGAACATCGTCAACAAGTGCACCAGAACCGGCAACCGTCAGAAAGAGAAGGCTAGAGTTCATTCAAACTTGAGTGGTTCTGATGCGTCCACCTGTCAGAGCGGGACGTCCTGACCCTGGAGCTCAGGTGGAGACGGCAGCGTCAGGTCGATGGTCTCGTCCAGAGCCGAGAAACACTCGCGCAGAGACGCCTGAATCACAGAGACAAGCTCAATCACACACTGTTCACGTGGAAGAAAATAATCATGCTTTTGGTGAATCATAATTATGACATTCAAAGTCCAAATTATGACAAAGTTGAAATTATGACATAGAAAGTCAAAATTATGAGAATTTTGACATTCGACTTTGTCATTATGACTTTCTCCAATAATTATGACTTTTTGTCAATTTCAACTTTTGTAATAACTTAATCTTTTTGTCATAATTTCGACTTTGTCAATTTTAACTTGTCATAATTTAGATTTTTTGTCAATTTCGACTTTTTATGTCATAATTTTAACTTTTTGTCATAATTTTAACTTTTTGTCATAATTTTGACGTGAATTTTGACTTTTTTGTAATAATTTCAATATTTTGCCATAATTATGACTCCTAATTTAGACTTTTTGTCATAATTTTAACTTTTTGTCAATTTCAACTTTTTATGTAATAATTTCAACTTTTTGTCATAATTATGACTCATAATTTTGACTTTTTGTCATAATTTCAACTTTTAATGTAACAATTTCAACTTTTTGTCATAATTTCGACTTTTTGTCAATTTCAACTTTTTATGTAATATTTTCAACTTTATCATAATTATGACTGTAATTATTTTGACCTTTATGTAATAATTTCAACTTTTTGTCTCAATTATGACTAATAATTTTGACTTATTGTCATAATTTCAACTTTTAATGTAATAATTTAAACTTTTTGTCATAATTTCGACTTTTTGTCAATTTCAACTTTTTATGTAATATTTTCAACTTTTTGTCATAATTATGACTGTAATAATTTTGACTTTTTATGTCATAATTTTAACTTTTTGTCAATTTCAACTTTTTATGTAATAATTTCAACTTTTTGTCATAATTATGACTGTCATAATTTTGACTTTGTCATAATTTCAACTTTTAATGTAATAATTTTAACTTTTTGTCATAATTATGACTAATAATTTTGACTTTTTATGTCATAATTTTAACTTTTTGTCAATTTCAACTTTTTATGTAATTCAATTTTTTGTTATAATTATGACTCATAATTTTGACTTTTATGTAATAATTTCAACTTTTAATGTAATAATTCTAACTTTTTATGTCATAATTTTGACTTTTTGTCAATTTCAACTTTTTATGTAATAATTTCAACTTTTTGTCATAATTATGACTGTCATAATTTCGACTTTTATGTAATAATTTCAACTTTTTGTCTTAATTATGACTCATAATTTCAACTTTTTGTCATAATTTCAACTTTTTATGTCATAATTTTAACTTTTTATGTCATAATTTTTACTTTTTGTCAACTTCAAATTTTTATGTAATAATTTCAACTTTTTATGTCATCATTTCAGCTTTTGCTCATAATTTCAACTGTTTATGCCCTAATTGTGATTCACCAAAGCATGATTGGTTTGTCCAGTGTGGATGAAGGTGTCTGTCCTCACCATGTCCACGTCCAGGATGTTCCTCAGGAGCTGCAGGAGGCCGTCAGCGGTGAAAGTGTTTTTCTGGATGTTCAGTCTGACAACAGCCGCCGTCACACATGAGCAGGCCACCGCTGACGGAGTGAAGAGGGAGAACTTCAGCTCTGAAAAACAACACAAGCCCTTATTATTTCAACTAAATTATTTTAAAGCAACAGTTCTGATCACTTACAGTTGTAATTCATTCAGCCTTTATCAAGTGTTTCATCTCTATTGTGTAAAAAATGGCAGATAAAAATGCTTCACGTGTGAATAACAAATCCAGTTTATTACTGATTCACCTTCCACAGTTGTTCCTGTAAAGCTTTCTGACTTAGCAACAGTAACTAAAGTGGGTGGAGCTTGTGCTGAATTTCACTATCACAATGCAGATCTGACGCTTCAGAGCAGAAGATGCTGAAACTCGAGCGCAGGAGAACAAAAGCGGTTCATAATATATGTGACGCACGGCTTATACGGCCAACAAAGAGCAGGATCAGCGGCAGCGGCGGGCGGACAGAGAAGCTGCTGACGCGTGCACGGCGAACTGATCTTCACATTGTGTGCGCGTGACGTACCTGTGGCGCTCAGGGCGATGTAGGAGTGGGCGTGTCTCCGTACGGCCGCGTGGTTCTGCGCTTTGAGCGGCAGCGCCTGCAGTAGCAGCTCCAGGAAGTCAGAGGGCAGCACTGAGGCCAGATCCCAGTTGAGCCGCGACACCACCAGCACCTCCCAATCCTACACACACATTACATGAGGAAAAAACAGTTCAAAGTTGAGTTTTCACAATCCTAAAAGTGACGTATTTAGCTGGACAGTTTGCAAAGTGCTAAAAAGTGATGGGTCACATGACCTACCAGGATTTCTGGGACGGTCACGGCGTGGTCTGTGTAGACGCACAGCTTGGCGGCGCTCAGAGGAAACGATTCCCTGAGTTTGGAGGCCAGGAACATGCAGACGGTTCCCAGCAGCTGCAGATGGCATTTGCGCACGGGATTCTGGGACATGTACCTGTCCAGGTAGTGAACGGCCAGAGGAAACACCTCCTCCTCGCACTTCTGATCCTCACACACCTGCTCCAGAACAACCCGCATGATGAGTCATGATTCAGAATGATTTGAATCAGTGAATCAGATTAGACATCAATTGATCAATATGATTCAAATCAGTGAATCAGAATATGACTCATAAGACATCATGAGATCAGTATTACATAAAGTATTTTAAACTTTTTGTAATAATTTCAACGTCAATTTTGACTTTTTTTTGTAATAATTTAAACTTTTTGTCTTAATTATGACTCATAATTTCAACTTTTTGTCATAATTTCAACTTTCAAAATAATAATTTTAACTTTTTATCTAATAATTCCAACTGTCATAATTTCGATCAAGAACAACGCGCACGATGAGTCATGATTCAGAATGATTCGAATCAGTGAATCAGATTTATTAGACATCAATTGATCAGTATGATTCGAATCAGTGAATCAGAATATGACTCATAAGACATCATGAGATCAGTATGATTCGAATTAACAATTCAGATCTGATATCTACTCACCTGCAGCATCCACCCTGTTAACATTCGCCGCATGTACGGCTGGACGTCGGTCTGTTCGGTACCGGGTTTGATTATGTTCGGTCTCTCCGAGCTCAGCAGGTTCTGCTGGACCCGCGAGTCTTGTGTCAGAACCGCGTCTCTGAACGCCCGAAGCGGTCTGGACTTTACCTGAGAGCTCGAGTCCAGTTCGACATGTTCATGACAGAGTAACTCCATCACTGTAATTCTGACAGAAACTTCGAGCGAGACGCGGGATTTACGCGTACTAAACTCTTAACAGGCCTACAAACTATATACAATATACATTTAGCCGAATTCATGTATAAAAACGCATTATTTCGTTCAGTTGAAGGAGGGCTGGTGCGCGAGCTGCGGCGCGCGGTGTTACCGCGCTCACGAGAATCTCGACGATCGTTGTGACGTCACATCGGCCGTGATCCCGCTTAAAGTCATAGCTTATTTTATTGAGTTTTTGGTCTTATAAATTCCATTAGATATTTTTTTCTTCATAATCATTAATTAAATTTAATAACATCCGCTTAAGACACAAAACTAATTCCTTTCTGCTAACATCAGCTCATTGATTTCCATACGATTTCATAAATCATATATTTGTCAAATCATTAATAAAACCAAGATTATATACATTTATTTCACTCATCATGGAAGCAAAATTCATTGAGAACAACATTTCATGTCAAGGTTAAGCGCTTGAATAAAACCAAACAGATCTGGAGTTTATGATTTTTATTAAGTTCTAACCAAGTCCAAAAATATGAACATAGCATCACTGCAAAAATGCAAAATATATTGCGGCATAATCCCACATTTCATTGTCATGTTATTCCAACACGTTATCAAAGTTCGCGGCTCAGTCGACGGTCATGGCGGGGGTGGCGTCCTCCAGATCTCGCGCCTCAGAGTTCTGCAGTTCTCGGCGTATCTCGGCTGAAATCGTCGGGTGCGTCTGAACCTTCAGCAGCTCCAACAGCGCCTCCTTCTGTTCGGAGGACAGGTCGGCTTTATAGCGCTGCACCAGCGTCAGCAGGCTCTGGTGCCACAGCACCGGCAGAGTCCGTTTGTCCGTGCGGAACGACAGGAAGTGGGCGACCAGGGCGTCGAGCACACGGAAGGGCAGGGCGTATTTCTTATCCAGCAACAGCCGCAGGAAAATGCTGTTGGCTCCGTTATACTCCATCTCTGCCAGTTTCAGCATCGCGGCGCTGCAAAGAGGACGTAAACAAACCAAGTGTTATTTCACACAGATCACATGCCACTTCAGAAGCGCTCCAAACGGCTGAAGGTCAAAATGTCAGTTTCAGTGCAGCTTCAAAGAGCTCTACATGATCCCAGACGAGGAATAAGAGTCTAATCTAGAGAAACCATCAGACATTTTCTAAAAAAAAAATAAAAAATTGTATACGTTTTAACCATAAATGCTCATCTTGATCTCATCTTCTTCTCTATTAGAATTCCAGCAGTGTAGACACTGCTAAGTGTATTACTGCCCTCCACAGGTCAAAGTTTGAACTAAATTGTCATATTCAATATGCTAGTGCAAGTATATTACAATTAATTCAAACTTTGACCCGAGTCAGATGTAACTCAGACTATAAACTGCGAGGAGAATGTTTTAAATAAAGCTGGTGTCCGTGGCGTTTGTGAGATTGACACGCGTTTAAAGCTCGTAGTTTTAGAGAAGCAAAGTTTTTTCATCATGGTGTTCGTTCACCTGGAGTGCAGCACTGGGATGGAGCATTTGGTGAGGATGCTGCCGATGATGATGGCTTCTCTCAGCGTACACGTGCCCGATTCACACAGCGGCAGCAGGATTCCTGCAAACACACACAGATGTAACTCATAAGCTAGTCATTTTCATTTTAACTAACAGACATCAACAAACTTTCATCAGCTGATTAATCATGGTGTATCAAGTGTTTTGCAAGTTTTCTGTTTCAGGCGAGACACTACAGGCTAAAACACTGTTTTCGTGCACCTGTCAATTTTGAGATTTTGCACTTTTTGGTGTTTTTTCATACTGGTGGAAAGAAAACATCCCAAATATGCTTTCAAGCATCTTTGAATTCTACAGACGCAAATAGATAATTACAGTACATATCTTTAAAGAATTTCCTCAAAATGAGTTTTAGTCAGAAATCTCCACTTCAGCAGCACTTACACACACCAAACATTACAGTTTCATTCCTATCTATATTCTGAAGGTTTTTACAGAGGAGTATAGTTAGCCTGATTTTATTCCTAAAAAAAATATTTTTTCTGGCTGTTGACAGTATTTTCTGATTTGTGGAGTGATAAAAAGAGAAATCCCCTCTGTAAAAAAATTATGCGAATTAGTGCATATTTAATTAGATAAAGCCTCATGTGCATATATATATATATATATATATATATATATATATATATATATAAAAAAACAACATTTCAGAAAACTTGTAATATAAAATAATGTTTGCAGTTATTAATGTAATCGATCTATTAGTTAATGTTTTACCCTATTCACCTCACCTATGTCTCGCCTTAAATATGCAAATGATGCATTAAATATGCACTAAAAATGCCAGGATCAAAGTTCTCATGTTATTGGCACATTAGAGTTAAAGGTTTTTACAGAGGGGATTTTGGATATCTCTTTTTATCAGTCCATGAATCAGAAAATACTCTCAGCGGACAGAAAAAAAAAGACATTTTCACCCTGTTTTAGGAATGTTAAAATTTATACCATGTGAATGATATATGAACAAACCCCTCAGTAAAATCCTTCAGAATATAGATATGAATAAAACTGTAAATTTTGGTGTAAGTAAGTGTTACTGAAGTGGAGAAAAAAACTCATTTTGAGAAAACAGACTTTGAAGGTGTGGACTGAAACTGAAATGTACAGACGTAGATAGAAACTAAATAAAAGAAAATAAATGTTCAAATGTGTTTTTGGATGCTTCTTTCCACTAGTCTGATGAAGCAAAATAGCCCAGAATCTCAAAACTGACCAGTGCAGGAAAACAGTGGTTTGACCTGGACCTTACGTTTTAGTTATTTTACCATATGCTCTTGTCATTTTTATTAGTTTGTGCTCATATTAAATATTTCTACCTAATTTATTTTATTTGTCATAAACTTAGATTAAGTTCAAGTTATCTATCTAATATTTATCTTTGATTTTATTTAAAAAAACTACAAGAATTTTAATAGTTTCAGTAAACAATAATAACAGCGTTTCAGTCAAAGTTCAGTTTCTTCTCTGTGATCTGTTAATTAATACAGTGATGTTTTCTTTATCAGTCACAACATAATTTAACCAGAAATTTTTCGCTTCCAGTGAAGTCCAGGATGTCCCATTTCCTCTTTTCTGTTAATCTTAGCGGTAGAAAAACTTATCGATAGATAAAAAAGTAACTTTGATAAACTGAATGTGTTTTGTTTAAAAAAGTGAAACTCATCTAGTCACATATCTCAGCACTAGTGAAGGTCACCAGCGCCCTCTAGTGTTCAGTTACACTAACAGGTTTACATGCACATCATTACTGATGCTCTTCTCTAAAATAAATTAAGAAATCAAATAAATTGAGTTTTAGTGCTCAAGCTATTGGAATATTCCTGTGTGCATCTAATCAGCATAAAGGCACAGCTGCTCAAAATTCAGCATAAAAAACGCAATGCTGCATACAAGCCAGGCTAAATTATGCCAGCTCTGACCCACCAAAGCGTACAGTTGTAACGGCACCTCTGAGCAGCTTTAAACACTCGCTGTAAAGACAATTGCATGCCGCTTCTGTGCCACCTTTGCAGTATAAATGTGGCACATTATGCATTTCGACTAATTCTGCACAGTAAATTAATTAACGATTTCAAGAGTACAATGAATTGCAGAATATGCAGATGAACTGACCTTTGAACCAGGCTCCGGGTTTGAAGAGCGCTTTCTTCAGCGCGCTGTAGAGGTGAAAGTTCAGCCGCTTGTACTCCGTGATGTCGTCCCGGACTCGGGGCAGCAGCACCAGATTGTAGAAGCGCTGAGCCATTCGCTCCTTCAGGTTAGACGAGAAGATCCTACACCCACACACCAGGGACACCAGAGTTAACCAAAACTTCAACTACAACCATAAGAAATCAACTTCTTTTGCTTTAAATATAATTAAAATTAACTGAAATAAAATCAAGTATTTTTTTATTTAAAAAAAAAAACAATTTCTAAATTTTTAATCAGTTTAATTTTGTATACTAAAATAATTAAAACTGAAATAAAAATTAATAGAAATTAAAAACTATCTGAATGATACTAAAATAACACTGGATTAAACTAATAATCACTATTATGTTTCTCAAAAATAATCACATTTGTTTTCATTTGAAAACAAAATCTCATTTTACATTTGATTAGATTTATCGCACTTTCACATGCGTCATATACAATGTTTCTTAAATCTTCTCGTTTCCTGATTTATTATATTCATCATGTATATATTAACACTCTCTACATTGACAACTTAAAAATTCAAAATCTAAAACAGTGAAATTCCTAATATTTATAACAATATTTCAAAATGTTTGTTTATTAAAACACAGAAGAGCTTGTACTGCTGCTCAGAAGTTCACATCACGATCGCAAACATCATAATTGAGATTCAGGGCCGTAACCACCATAGGCATTGAGGGGGTCAAGTCCCGCCCAATATTTGATATTTATTAATGCTGGTCTGCCTCAGTGGTCTAATAGCACTCATCAATGTCAAAACAACAGCCAATCAGATCAAAGAAGGCGGGGCTTAATGTTCATTGAAGATGAGTGAATTCTAACACAGCGCTTTTAGTTTTTACAGTGAAAGAGTAAGTGCGCGGTAAGATAGAAGTAGCTAAATGTATAATATTTGAGAACCGTTTAACGAATCACAGTAACATACAGTGATGCAAACTACTCAACTTTTTATGGAATTTCTCCATTTTGAATTGAAAATACGCATAAAATCATGACCTCTGACCTGGTGGCCTGATACATGGCGGCGGCGGTCCATGTCTCCGTTTCCGTGAGGTACAGGACCTGCTCCCAGTTGGAAAGAGCCGGGATGATCTTAAACGCTTTGGGAAGTTTCCCGCTGCGGTATTTAGACAGAACCTGCGGAGGAAGAGAGAGTTTCACCGTCAGACAGAGAGCGTGAAACACCAACATCATCTCAAGAAGTATTTCAGAAAAACTGCAATTCTCGAAAAAAATCCTTAGGAAGTTCTCAAATATTTTCTTAAGAACATCTTATTGGACTTTATCTGATTGTATACCAGAAAAAAATCAGTAACATTAACTAGCATTTGAGGGAAAAAGAGGATCTTCTCCAGGTGAAAATGACCTTGCTGACGCCTCTGTACACCTCCACCACTCTTGGGTCCAGCTGAGGAACGGCTCGTCCCGACACCTCGGACATCACGGTGCCCACCTCCGTCTGCTTCTCCGTGATCTTCTCCATGATGATGTCGGCCAGCGTGCGTCTGTCACGGCACACACACACACGTCATGTGACACTCTGCATACACACACACACACGCACACCGGACTCGCTGGAGCTCACCTGAGCGGCGGGTTCTTGTTCATGAACATCTCAATGGCCCTCTCGTCCTCAGGATCCACGTCCACCTCTCCAGCCGCCTCCTCCGCAGACTCTCCCAGAGCCGGCCACTCCTCGTCAGAGTCTCCATCATGTGACCTCGGACCTGAAACACCAGATGTGTCACTGATGCTGCAGTTCACAGACACTTGGATCAAAACGAGGGCTGGGTAATCAATCAGTTTAATCAATCTCATTTTTATGAACCGATATTGATTCTTAAATCCCAAGAATCGATTAGTCTAGTCTGTTTTCAGTTGATGAATGAGCAGAATATGTAGCTCCTCCCATCCAATAAATCACAGTAATCTGTTACTTTTGATATGAAGCAAAGTCTCAGATTTCAAATGACGTCCATCTTATTATGAGATTCAGAAAATAAATACCGTTTTGGCGCTGTTTAATGTGGCGTGACAGATCGCTTTAGCGCCTCAGTTAAAGAGAAGCATGTGATCATCCTCTCCTCCGCTTTAATACCAGTTACAGCGCAATAAACATGAACATCTGAAGGTATGTTAAAATATACAGTACAACTTACTGAAATCCGTATCATGTCTCGTGTAATCGCTCAATCAGTGCTTCAACCTCGGAAAGACGTCAATAAAACAGCTTCAATGTCACGTGACGTCACATTTACCTCAGAAAAACACATTCAGTGACCATAAACTCATTAGTCAGCTAGAAATCCAGGAACAGCCGCGATTTAAATGTTTATTTAACGAATTGGAGTAGAAATATGATTAGGTAATTCTAAACTTTATTTATAATAAAAACATCATTGAGTGTAATTTAAGTGTTTGTATATAAATAAGTTAATTTAACCTTCAGTATTATTATAGTAGCACCAGCTGACTCTCATGTGTCGTTTACAGCATTAGTGGAGAGATTTTTATTCTCTAGAAAATTTGCCATGAACTGAAACTGAAATACTACATCCAAAATAATCAATATCGAAAATTGTGTCAATACCCAGCCCTAATTAAAACAGACTGGTGTATGTTTTGATCATAGTTATGCTTTAATGTAAAGTATTATGCAGATTTTTAAAGCTGTTTGAACCTAAGCGGGATTCGAACCCGGGTCCGCCGGCATGAGGCTCGGGCTCTCTAACAAGGCGGCTGATGGTCAGTAGGTTCACTCACCTAGTTGAGTAGCTGGCTGTCTTCTGGTTTCTGGAGCGAGTCCTAACTCGGTCTGCAGCTCGTCCTGCTGTATTCGGGCCTGCTGCAGGATCTTCCTGGACAGTTTCTCGTCCACATACTCCTGCTCCTCCTCGGGAGTCCGGCTTCGGGTCTTCACGCGGCCGCTGCTCCGGACCGAGTCTCCCTGCAGGATCTGATCGGCCAGAGACACACCGACACCGCCGCGCTCCGCGCCGCCTCTGCTCTTCTTCACCTTCGGCATTATGTGATGATGATTATTATTATGATGATTATTATTATCAGTCCCGTTCTTAACTCATGACATGCAGCTGCGCGCAGAACACACGTGTGTCTGAAGCAAATGGCGCAGAAAGTGTGTATGTGTCTGTGCGGCTGATCTGAGGTCAGATGAATGAAGCGAGCGCGGATCACAGTCTCACAACAGCTGATCTCAGACCGGCGCTGCGTCACACTGTTTACTTCCGCTCACATGAGCGGCTCTCAATCAACGTTTCGCCGCATTTGCGATCATTTTAATGAGTTATATACATATTTACGGATTTTTATGTACTGTCCATTTAAAGTTTCTCCAATTTAACTGATTTTGTGTTATTCACGAAAGCCGGATTGAACCGGAAGTAAATACGGGCTCGCGGAAGTTTGCGGCAAAGAAATGGGTGTAACGTGGTGAGCAAAACACTTTTGTTTTCATATTATTGTATAATAAATTGTGTTTATACGTGTCGTTTTGAGTGCTCTGGTGTTTATAAAACGATTCTAATATTTCGCGCTGTGATGAATCCACTGAGAGGCTTTGGAAAGAAACAATATTTGTTGTATAACCACGCAAAAAACATATAGTTTAAAGAGACAGTTCACCCAAAAATTTAAATTCTGTCATCATTTACTCATCCTCATGTAGTTCTAAACCTGTATGAATTTCTTTCTTCTGTTGAACACAAAGGAAAATATTTGGAAGAATGTCAGTAAACAGATCTCGGCCCCCATTGACTACCATGTATTTATTTTTCCTTCGATGGCAGTAAATGGGGGGCGAGATCTATTTGGTTACTGACATTCTTCTAGATATCTTCCTAATATATGTATGTATACAGGTTTAGAACTACTTGAGGGTGATTAAATGATGACAGAATTTTCATTTTTGGGTGAACTGTCCTTTTTGAAGCAAAACAATGTGGTTACTATGGAATAAGTTCAATAACCATGTTTTTTTTATTTGCAGTAAAACCATAATTAAAGGGTTAGTTCACCCAAAAATGAAATAATGTAATTTATTACTCACCCTCATGCTGTTCCACACCCGTAAGACCTTCGTTCATCTTCAGAACACAAATTAAGATATTTTTGATGAAATCCGATGGCTCAGTGAGGCCTGCATAGCCAGCAATGACATTTCCTCTCTCAAGATCCATTAATGTACTAAAAACATATTTAAATCAGTTCATGTGAGTACAGTGGTTCAATATTAATATTATAAAGCCACGAGAATATTTTTGGTGTGCCAAAAAAAACAAAATAAAGACTTATATAGTGATGGCCGATTTCAAAACACTGCTTCAGGAAGCTTCGGAGCGTTATGAATCTTTTGTGTCGAATCATGATTCGGAGCGCCAAAGTCACGTGATTTCAGCAGTTTGACACGCGATCCGAATCATGATTCGACACAAAAGATTATTTTCGTAAAGATGTATGAAAAAACTATTGTTATTGGAAGGAATATATTACACAAACCGATATAAATGTATATGAATTAATTCACGTTAGAAAATAAAAGGTGTGTGTCAGTGTGTGTCAGGTGCCCGTGGCCGAGGGCAAGAGCGTGCAGCAGACGGTCGACATGCTGCATAAGAAGCTGGAGCAGCTGGGAGCCGTTAAACAGGGGAACTTCTGGGTGGACTGTGAGACGTACCACGCAACGGGAAACGCCACCGGTAACCGCGTCACACTGCCGTGTGTTACCATGGAAACCACACTGCATATTACCATGGCGAAACGCTCTCTCTCTCTGCTGCAGGTCAGCCGTCGAAGCTTCTGTACGTGATGCATAACTCGGAGACGCCGCTGAGCTGCATGGCTCTGTTCGAGGGCGGACCGGGTCTCAGCGCAGACGCAAACTTTGACGTTCTGATGGTGAAACTCAAGAGTCACTTCCAGAACGCCAAAGGCCATAAGGTGGAGAGTCGCGGAGCCCGTTACCGCTACTGCGACTTCCTGGTGAAGATCGGCACCATCGCCATGAGCTCCAGCGCAAGAGGGATTTCAGTCGAGGTTGTGATGCGTTCAGTGGGTCTCGTTCACTAAACGTGTCTGAGCATGAAATCTGCGTACGAACAAATCATGAGTCATCAGTAACATTTACTCTAAATTATGAAAAAACGTAGGAACAACTCAAAACAAACGTACACCACTTTCATTCTAAGTGTCCGTACTCATGAATTTGTACGTGAAATCTGCATGCAAACTTTTTTACGAAGAGTCAATCAAGAGTCATCAATAACTCTCGTACCAACATGTATTATAAATTAACGGAAAAATTTAGGAACAACGGAAAACAAACGCAAAAATCACTTTAATTTACTAAAAGTGCGTACGCACAAATTCCGCTTGCAAACATTTCACGAGGAAATCATGATTCATAAATAACTTTCGCACTAACATTTACTCTAAATTTACGAAAACTAAGGATCAACAGAAAACAAACGCAAAATCACTTTCATTCACTAAGCGTGCGTACGCACAAATTTGTACGTGAAATTTGCATGTTAACTTTTTTTACGAACAAATCAAGTCATCAATAACTTTCATACTAAAATTATAAATTCACGAAAAACGTAGAAAGAACTAAAAAAAAAAAAAAAAAGTAAGCCAAGATCACTTTTATTCACTAAGTGCGCATACTCATGAATTTGTGCGAGAAATCTGCATGCAAACTTTATCACAAACAAATCATGATTCATCAGTAACTCTCATACCAACATTTATTCTAAATTTATGAAAAAACGTAGGAACAGCTAAAAAAAAAAAAAAAAAATGTACACCAAGATCACTTTCATTCACTAATTGTGCGTACTCATGAATTTGTACGTGAAATCTGCATGCTAATAACTTTTTACGAAAAAATGATTAAAATAAATAATAATAAAAACTTTCATACTAACATTTATTCTAAATTTATGAAAAACACAGGACCAACTAAAAACAAATGCAAATATCACTTTAATTTACTAAAAGTACGTACGCACAAATTCTGCTTGCGAACATTTCATGAGCAAATCAAGATTCATAACTTTCGTACTAACATTTATTGTAAATTTAACTTTTTTTTTAACTTTTTTTTTTTTACTTTTTTGTTAACTTTTTTTACGAACAAATCAAGTCATCAATAACTTTCATACTAAAATTATAAATTTACGTAAAACGTAGAAAGAACTAAAAAAAAAAGTATGCCAAGATCACTTTCATTCACTAATTGTGCGTACTCATGAATTTGTACGTGAAATCTGCATGCTAATAACTTTTTACGAAAAAATGATTAAAATAACTTTCATACTAACATTTATTCTAAATTTATGAAAAACACAGGACCAACTAAAAACAAATGCAAGATCACTTTCACTCACTAAGTTTGCAAATTCATGAATTTGTGCGAGAAAAATGCATGCTAACTTTTTACGAGCAAATCATGATACAAATATAACTTTCGCACTAACATTTACTCTAAATTTACGAAAACTAAGGATCAACAGAAAACAAACGCAAAATCACTTTCATTCACTAAGCGTGCGTACGCACAAATTTGTACGTGAAATTTGCATGTTAACTTTTTTTATGAACAAATCAAGTCATCAATAACTTTCATACTAAAATTATAAATTTACGAAAAACGTAGAAAGAACTAAAAAAAAAAAAGTAAGCCAAGATCACTTTTATTCACTAAGTGCGCATACTCATGAATTTGTGCGAGAAATCTGCATGCAAACTTTATCACAAACAAATCATGATTCATAAATAACTTTTGTACTAATTATTTTAAATGTAAAAAAATTTAATAACAACTGAAAACAAACTTACGGCAAAAAGTAGATTTTTTTTTACCATATGTAAAAAAATATATATATTTATTGAGAAATTTAAAAATTAACCAATTTGTTTGCAAAATGATTCGAAACAGTCAGGCTGGCCTTTGTGTTAAGATTACATTAAATACATAGATATTTAATCATATACAGTGAGTATAAGCAAGAAATGCCATGTTAAAGCTTGAGCTGTGAAACTTTAGAGGAAACTTTGTGTTATCGTACGTTGGCGAGTATGATATTATAGGTATTGGTGTGAACAGGCCTTTAAAATACTCCAAATTAATTGACATTACATTCATGTTCATATATATGTGTTGTGAATGACCATAAACGTGAACGAGACCCATTGTCTTTTCCGATTAATCCAAAATAAGTTACTGTTGAGAAACGCATGATGATGTACAGTAATTGAGGATGTCTGTCTGAAGGTGGAGTACTGCGCGTGCGTGATCCCTGGAGACTGCTGGAACCTCATGAAGGAGTTCATGCAGAGTTTCCTGGGATCAAACACTCCCGAGCTGCCGACGGTGTTTACCAACAAACCCGAGGGTCTGTGCGTGCCGGTGGACTGCATGGACACCATGAGCCAGTACCTGGAGCTCTTCAGCAAAGTTCGCAAACAGCAGGTGATGCCGGGCAGCGGCGTGCGCTGAAACCTGCGTTACGCTTCACCGGAACTCAACGCAAGCAAACCGACGTCAGGAATTACTCGCTGTTTTAGAGATACAGACAGTCCTGCAAGGAGTTTGAGAGAGAGAACTTTATACAAGTGATGAGAATATTTCTCGTTTCTTTTGTGCTTGTAAGTAGTACATGAAGCATCTGTTCCTGCCTTTTTTTAGTTGTGGATGCTTGTTTTCTATCTGTACATTGGAATTTGTAAAATAAAGTGTTTACTTTGAATTGCAATCTTTATCAAAATAAAATCAATGTTAAGGTAGAAGCGCAAACTTTTGTTTTGAATCCGTACTTCGGATTTCAGCAAACGAGGCTTTGTTACGTCATAAAAGTTTCACAATATTAGTGGTTTGCCAAAAAACAGTGATATTTAATGATCTCTTTAAAACACACAAAGCAACCACTATAAATAAATAAAATAATACAAATTACACAGGGTTAGTTCACCCAAAAATGGAAATTCTGTCATTAATTACTCTCCCTCATGTCGTTCCACACCCGTAAGACCTTCGTTCATCTTCAGAACACAAATTAAGATATTTTTGATGAAATCCGATGGCTCAGTGAGGCCTGAGCAATGACATTTCCTCTCTCAAGATCCATTAATGTACTAAAAACATATTTAAATCAGTTCATGTGAGTACAGTGGTTCAATATTAATATTATAAAGCCACGAGAATATTTTTGGTGCGCCAAAAATAACAAAATAACGACTTATTTAGTGATGGCCGATTTCAAAACACTGCTTCAGGAAGCTTCGGAGCGTTATGAATCAGCGTGTCGAATCATGATTCGGATCGCGTGTCAAACCGCCAAACTGCTGAAATCACGTGACTTTGGCGCTCCGAACCGCTGATTCGACACACTGATTCGTGGCTTTATAATATTAATATTGAACCACTGTACTCACATGAACTGATTTAAATATGTTTTTAGTACATTAATGGATCTTGAGAGAGGAAATGTCATTGCTCAGGCCTCACTGAGCCATCGGATTTCATCAAAAATATCTTAATTTGTGTTCTGAAGATGAACGAAGGTCTTACGGGTGTGGAACAACATTTTTGGGTGAACTAACCCTTTAATGGGAAGTAATGATTCGTAGACTACTCTTAATTTATTACACTTTCATGAAAACATTTGCAATTTGTCGTGTGAAAGGCGTCATGTTTGAACTGGTTCTGGTTTTGCAAATGATTCAGAGATTCAATCGCTAAAAGGTGCTGGTACAGTTCTTTCTGAATTGTTTAAATTTGCCAAAACGAACAAAACAGTCAGATTTAATTTTAAATAACGACACCCATTGGTTCTTTGATTTCGCTTGAAGAATGTCTGCTTTGATGTTTGAAAACCACATTTGCATTTAACAAGCGCCTGCAGAACAGATGAAGGCGCAGATAATTGGCTAGAAAATACCAATTCATTTGAATATGCATGAGCAGAACACACTGTGGATGATTTCCAATTAACATGCTTTTATCAGCCTTATATAAAATATGATCTTAAAATCACAATCACAATTGACAGGACATGAAGTTTAAGTACATACAATATGTTTAGCACTGAATGTTCCCATATGGTTTTACTTTTTTGTGGGGAGAAACCAAACAAGAACATTCTGAGAACATTCTTTTTTTTAAGTTAACCAGAAACTAATCTTCTCATACTACTCTGGGAACCAATGATAGTTGAATAAATACAACAGGCGACAAGCCGGTGCTGTGCTCTTTTTGGCTACTTGTTGTACCGAGTATCAAATATACTGGCAACTTTTACTCTCTACTTGACTACATTTTTGAGCAAGTAAAAGTACTTTTTACTCCACTACATTTCTGATTAATGATGCAATTACAAATTACATTTTTTTATGGCAGCTAACTTTTTCTGCAGCAGTCCGTTTCTGATATAAAGAAGCGATATCGCCATCTAAGGTCACTGAAGGTACTGTATCTTGTGCGTTTTGCCTTTACTCACCCAAACGTGTCAACAAGGATACTTTACATGAATGTGAGCGCATTAGCAGGTAGTTTCTGATCACAGGTGTTTGATTTATTAGATGAGGAAATGACTGCAGCTGGTGATGAGCCTCAAACCAGCACATACAGTAGACTTTGACGATTAAATTTTACTTTACATTGTTTTATTTATCCGTTATATTGACAAGACCATTTTGAAGGATATTGGTTTACTTATAGACACTTAAGCTTAACTGAGACTTGAGAGTTTGTAGACGTTTAAAAGGTTGTTGTGTCGACCTTGATTTATTGCAACATTGAGGTGTTCAGTTTTATTTTGATTTTAGAAAATAAACTTGATTTCTCATCTCACAAATCAATTGTTTCTTATTTTCACTGGCATGTCTTTTAGGACTAGTGCATCTCTGAGCCTACATTCAGTACGAGTAAAATACTTAATACTGTTAAAATCAGATACTTTAAGACTTTTACTCAAGTCATATTGGAATTGGAAGTGGAGTCATTTTCAATGTAAGGTATCTGTACTTTACTCAAGTACGGTTTTCAGGTACTCTTTACACCTCTGCTACCTGATTGCCTAATCTTAACCACACCCCTAATCCTAACCCCTCCCCCATACCTACTCCTAAATTTAGCAATACTAGGGGGGGTAATAATCTGGCAGGGGGTCAAAATTTGGCACAACATCGGCACTATAATTCTGGGACTATCTCAACACACATTCACAACAGTGAAATGTAAACTGTGAATGACTATGAAAACACCAATCTCAATCTCAGTCAGTTCAAACTCTAGGCTCGATCTGATTTGACTACAGTCGCAAAGCATGCTGGGTAACATTCTCATTGCAGAAACGTGTGTACGTTACTTTACCATACACTGTAAAATCCACACTTTTGTTTGTTTATTAGTTTAATATGCACTTGCTTATAATCATACTGTAAAATAAATCTAATCATGACATGGACAAGGTTAATCTGTTCATCTGACCCCGCCTCTGGAGCTTTAAAACCTGACGGACGTCTCCACAACCGCATGAAAAGCCGGCTTAAAAGCGCCACGGTTCGCCATCTCGACCAATCAAAACAAGGTCGCTAGGCGATTGATCGCTCCTCAGCCAATCAGAGCGCAGTGACGCCGGCGCTGGGCGAGTTCGGTTGAGCCGAAAATGGTGACAGCTCGCGCGTGCGGATGATGGCGGTAAATAACAGCCGAAAGCGAGTGTAAAAAAAACAAAACAAAAAAACACGCAAATATTAACCGCGATTTTACTTATCAAACACATTTAGCGGCTGATTCCTGGAGGACTCGCGCGGAGGGGCCGATTAAGCTGATCGGTGGGTTTTCAGTGTGAGTTTATTCTGTTGCTGCGGCTCTTGCTGGTTTTTGTTCAACGGATTTAAAGTAACAGATCTCTCGCGCCGGTGTAAACACGCACACAAACGCACCGATCAAGCGCCGGGATCAGAACCTCCCGGATCCGCCGCTACCGCGGATTCCGCGTGTCTCCCGGCGGAGCGTCTTTTGTTCTGTAAGTAGCGCTAGCGGGTTAGCACACACACACACACACACACACATACACACATACACAAACATTCAAACAACAGAGACAGACACACACTCATAACACAATAACACATACACACACACACAACACGCGCACACAGCAAGACTCAAACACAGAAACTCAAAATACTAAGAAAGGCTCTGTACAAAAACAAACATGCACTCAATGCACAACAAACACCCAGCTAACAAAAATATTAAGTTATGAAAACATTTCTGAATGTCCTCTGAATGTTTTAAATGTCTTAATATTTTTTCTTGGTTATGCGAATGTTAAGGGAACATTGCATTTGATCATTCTTCAAACATTATGGGAATGTTTTTAAACAACTAGACTAAAACATTTAAGGAAAAACGCTCCACGAATGATGTATCAATAATGTTTTTGTGCTAACATTATTAAAGACCAGATAACTTTGAATGACTTGGGTAAAGTTGGTTTTATATTCGCACATTCTGACATCCGTATTCAATAGCCTTGTTAATCACACTACATTGGACATTCACAAGTAAATATGCCATTAAAACAATACTTGCCTATTTTGATCGACTGTGAAAAATGTTGTAAGTTGACAGTCGTTAGTTGTCAATATCATGTCGCTGCTTAAAATTCGCAAACATTAATTTATTGCACATTTATTGGAAAGTCGGAGTTTATCAGAAGTCCGAATGTGCGAATATAAAACCAACTTTACCGAAGTCTTTGAATGAACGTTCGATTACTGGAAGAATGTTTGTTCATAACTTTGAGAGAACCTTGCCGGAAGTCTTGAGAACGTTCCCTGTTAGCGGAGCAGTCATACACCCCTTCAAAACCAGTTAATTCCCCCTCACAGGAACAGATGTTGCTAAGATCAGGACTGAACCATTTGATGGCACTGATTTCACTTTTGTTTGTTTCATGTTCAAGTTTTGGGTGTAAATAACGTGCGTTTCTCGTCCACAGTGTTTGTTCGGCATTATGAAGTCCTTTAAACTGCACAGCAGCAGGACATGTCCGCTCTGATGCTGAAGCTCACCGTTTCTCACAGTGAGTCCTTTAAAACATTTTGTGTATAGTAGGAGTGTGACGAGATCTTGTGATATTAAGGTGCGTTCACGCGGCCTCATAATTCCTGTAGTTACGAGATTCTAGCTTGTAAAAAGCATTCACGTCCTCGTAGAGCTCGTACTTACAGCTTGTAAGCTGGGAGTTTTCTGAAACCTCCCAGATGTACCACCTGACCACTGTAGATTCATTTAGGCGTTGATAATGGTGCCACGAAAACGCATAATTCCCAGTCCAAGGACGTGAACAGCTCCGAATATAACGTCACGTGTTATCATCTCAACATTCCGGTATACGAGGTGGCTTGAATGCAGCATCAAAACGTGACGAGATTTAACTGTTGCTTCAGTTGTAAACTATTGTAAACGTCTGCTCTGCTTATCCAGCAGAATCACAGTTCACTGATCATGTGACGAGAGTAAGGCAAGATGACTGACAAGACCATGGTGGAGGATTCTTTGTGCAACAGGCCCCAAACGTCTGATAAATGCCTTATCTTGTAGAATGCTCGCTCATCACCCCGCTCCCTATACACAGAATATGTGTGATCGCGAATTTGAAAGCACAAGGCAAATTAGAAAGCAAAAGTAAAATGCGAGCTCCTTTGTGCACGCAAAGTAGGCTACATACAATAGCCTGTCTCCCAATATCAAACCTATCTTAGGCTGGGCTGTGTAGTTGTAACCACCTCTTAGTTCTGGTCTCCGTTTGCATGTTGAATATTGAGAGAGTACTTTGATTATTGTTGCACCTAATAAGACTAAGAAAAAACTGTCTGAAAAAACAGCACCACCACTCCCTATACACAGAATATGTGCGATCGCGAATTCGAAAGCAAAAGTAAAATGCGAGCTCACTGGTGCATGCAAATTAGGCTTCATACAAAAGAAAGGTCTGAAGAGACTTGTGTGAAATCATACAGGACAGAAGCAGGCAGTTGAGTTTGTGGCAAAACCTTTTAGAGTGCTTGTATATTGAATTTTGTCATTGAGGATTTCTTAGTAATACTGTGCAAAAATCTTCTCATCTCATTGTTGTGAACCCAATCTCATGTCTCGTCACACTCCTAATGGATAATGTTGCTTTTGATACTGACATGTTGCATTGAAACTTGCATCTTTCAGTCATCAGTCAGTAAGTAAATAGAGTAGTAATGCGCAACTTACTTGAAATAATACACATTTGCACATTGTAAGCAACTTCTCTCCATTGTCCTCAGGATGAGTGCGGTCATGGCGTGTGGTTCCTGACTCCGAGTGCTCATGCGTGTTGGGAGACATGGATCGCTGTAAGCATGTGGTGCGGTTCCGTTTGGGCCACGGCCACTCCATCCTCAACCCGCAGATGTGGCGCTGTGTGGACTGTGGCACCACGGAGTCGGTATGGGCTTGTCTGAAGTGCTCTCATGTAGCGTGTGGCCGCTACATGGAAGAACACTCCCTGAGCCACTACCAGCAGACGCAGCACCCGCTGGCCATGGACGTACGCGAACTGGACGTCTTCTGTTTTGCGTGTGGAGATTACGTGTTGAACGATAACGTTGAGGGTGACCTGAAGCTCCTCCGAGGGGCTCTATCTACCGTCCGCAGCCCTGGTCAGCGCTCCCTGCGGTCATCAACAGCCGATGGCAGTCTTAGAGTGTGCGAGGTTGTGCGGGACGGCGTGGGGCCACGTCTGCCCATGCAGACGGCGTTGTGGCACCGACGGAAAACTCTTCTCCAAAGTGCCCTGCGCCACTGGAGGAGCCGGCAGCAAGAAGAACAGAGGGAGCGCGAGGAGAAGCAGGAGCAAGAGCGGGAGGAGAAGCGACGACAGCGCAGGGAGGTCAAGAAAAGGCTCATGGGAGAACTAGCCAACGTCCCGCCGAGGAAAAGCGCACGGCTGCTCACCCAGGCTCCACGTCCGACGCTCGCCCTCATCCCTCGTAAGTTCCGTGACCCTCCGGAGCGAGTCCCTTCAGCTCCCAAACAGTCCCTGCTGTCGCTGTCCAACAAGCCCCTTTCGCGCAAACCGCTCCGCAGCACGGGGCGATTGCACCGATATCACGCCTCACAGTCGTCGCGCCGCAGGAAACTCGCGCCCGGAGTCACGGGACTGCGCAACCTCGGGAACACGTGTTACATGAACTCCATCCTTCAGGTGCTGAGTCACTTGCAGAAGTTCCGGGAGTGTTTCCTCACACTGGACCTGTGCGAGACGGAGGAGCTGCTCGCCAAGACCAACCAAGGTGTGGTGGGCGGGACCGGGGCCCTCACTGCACTGGGCCGCATGGGGAGGGCGAGCGGAGGTGCCTCGCCGGGCAGCAAACAGAACGTCCCGCCCAGTCTGAGCTCAGCAGAACTGGTGCAACCGAAAGAGCCGCGGTCCTCATCTCGGCAGCAGATGTCATTGTGTCACGAGCTGCACACGCTCTTCAGGGTCATGTGGTCGGGTCGGTGGACACTGGTGTCTCCGTTCGCCATGCTGCATTCCGTGTGGAACCTGATTCCAGCGTTCCGCGGATATGACCAGCAGGATGCGCAGGAGTTCTTGTGTGAGCTTTTGGATAAAGTCCAGCAGGAACTGGAGTCGGACGGACCCAGGAAACACTTCCTGATCCCCATCACGCAGCGGAAACTGTCCAAACAGGTCCTCAAAGTGCTCAACACTATCTTCCACGGACAGCTGCTCAGCCAGGTGATGTGCAACTTACCCTTTTTAATGCATTTAGGGCTTTGGGTGTATCAGGTATCGGATTTGCCTGCAATAATCCACGTTTCTAAACTGAACTTCCGATGTCCCTGCAGGTAACGTGTCTGTCCTGCAAGCGCAAGTCGAACACGGTGGAGCCGTTCTGGGATTTATCTCTGGAGTTCCCAGAACGATACCACCGGATGGAGAAGCCCAGCGCTGCGACGTGTCAACAGAGCTGCTCCCTGTCAGAGATGCTCGCCAAGTTCACGGAGACGGAAGCTTTGGAGGGCTGCATTTACGCCTGCAACTTCTGCAACAGTAAGTTCCATCTTTCTCACAGACGTCAAAAATTGTTCTTCCTTCTAGTTGTTGATGCATTTATCAAAATTTCCCGTTTCAGGAAAGCGCCGTAAATCGTCCCATAAGCCCCTGTCTCTTTCAGAGGCCTGTAAGCAGTTACTTATCTGCCGTTTACCTCAGGTGCTGCGGCTACACCTCAAACGCTTCCGGTCAGTCAGAACCCTTCCCGTGTTTTCACCTTGTTAGTTTGACTACACCCCGTCCTAACAATTCAGTCCTTGTGTTTCCAGGTGGTCCGGTCGGAACCACAGGGAGAAGATCGGCGTCCACGTGGCTTTTGATCAGGTCCTGAATATACAACCATACTGCTGCTCGGACGCCGCTCCGATGCAGCAGAGAGAAGCCTACACCTATGACCTATCTGCTGTAGTGATGCATCATGGGAAAGGCTTTGGCTCAGGGCACTACACGGCCTACTGTTATAACACTGAAGGAGGTGAGTCACAGTTCTCGAGTCTAGGGTTTACAATTGGTATTATAGCAACCCTTGCTTTTGGCATGCACGTGCAATAGTAATTGCGTTTGTCTTGCAGGTTTCTGGGTTCACTGTAACGACTCTGAGATGAACGTGTGCAGTGTGGAGGAGGTGTGCAGCACTCAGGCCTACATCCTGTTCTACACACAACGCTCCTCTTAGACCTGTCTGTCTATCTCTGTCTCTCGCTTTCTTCTCTCTCTACCCATTTCTCTCTGTCTCTCATTGGAGGTCTGTTCCTGACATCAGCAGTGAGACTCAGAGATTGATTGGTCTCTGCTGGCACAGTCACACTTTACCCAGGGCATTCAGGACCAAACTACACTCACCTGCAGGGTCCAGAACAGCAGGGACACACACACACACAGAAATACTGAAGTCCCTCTGCTGTCGAAGAGAGAGACAGACGGATGCTCATCCTGGAGACAGCAATATGATCATCACACACACTCTGAATCAGGAATTCTTCACCTTTGATACTGCGACTGTTTTCTACTCTCTTTCTATTTGGGACGAAATTCAGGAAAACAGAGAAAGCCTCTTCATTTACATCAGTGGTAAATGACTGAACAATCTTATGACGCTGAATGTCTTTAGTTGTGTATGTGTGTGAGTGTGTGTTGAGTGGAAGGGTGTGACTGCTGACCTCTGACCCTTGACCTTTGTCCTGTATTGTGGGAGCACCTGTTATCAACTTTATTGATCTTGTGGGATCTTCCTGATGATAGTGAATAAAGAAAAAAATCATGAAATCTCGTGGTGCTGTTTGATTTATATTTGATGCGCATATCATTGCTGATTGAGTATAGAGAGAAAGAGGTTTTTGAAATCTCTTAATCTTGTGTAATTGGTATACTTAAAATATTTGTATGTTTAAACATTAATTTGTCACTCTAAAATAAAGTCTATTTAACCTTAATAAAACCACAAAAATATCAAATTAAATAACTAATTATTTGTTTACTTGCAGTAACGGAGAACTGTGAACAATTTATTGAGAAATTATTGAAATATTTAAAATCTTTTGGGGGACTTTTAGGTCAAAGAGGTTCAGATAACAAAAACATTTGGAAATTCCTGGTGTTATTTTATGCTAAAATCTTTTTTGTTAAAAAAGGTCATGGTTAACCACCCATAAACAGTAAAAATGGCAAACTGTGAAAGGTTGAACAAACACCAAAGCAATTGTGTGTATTGTGAATACAAAATAAATTTTACATAAAAATAAATTAGTACCAATTATTTTTACAAACTCCTCAGAAAACAGAACGAGTATCCACGAGCATCACATTTACTTCCTTTTAAAAATATGAATTAATATTATGAACCTCACATTTTTCAAATCCAGTGACTTTTTCTTCTTCGGAAGTGCTCACTGTAGTTGTCTAGAAATATTGGTTCAAACTGGACTTAATTTTAATAGCTTTCCTGTCAGTCTGACGTGAAACTTACCGTTATGAAAGCGCGCGCCATTTTAGCGCCTAAATTACCTCAGACGGTCAGACTCGGTAAGCGGTCCGTCGACTAGATTATGGTAAGTTTATCCCTATTAATTGCGAAAATGATCGATTTATAAACATATTAAAGCGTTTATCTAAGCGTACAGCCTCTGATATTACCCATTCTGTCCTCGTTCCTTTTTCCGGGCACAGTTTGTCAGATCAATCTTATTTGCATAATGTTAATTAAAGGGAGCTGCTTCCCATTAGAAAGATAATGAGGCTCCTACCGACCGCTGTGTAAAACCTACATCTGAGCGCCAGGTGGCGCCGTTGAGCGTGTTTTAACACGTCGATCATGCAGTAAACCGAGCAATTTATTCATCGCCGATAAACATCACATCTGCTGATTTATAAAGTAGGAATAGGTCTGTGACCAACTCAGAATAAAGGAGCCTGCTTCATAAACGTATGCTGTGTTGTGGATCATCATGAATTGATTATCATATTCATCATTTTGAGCCTGAAGCAGGTCTCAGTGTAATCCATCCTGGGATTAATGAATTTGATCTGGATTAAAATCTGCAGCTGAATTACAGCAGCAGATTGTCGCACCAATGCAAAAATATGTTCACCCAAAATAATAAAAAGAAAAAAAGTAATACAATTCCAATAGGGTCCTCGCACCATCGTTGCTCGGGGCATAATGAAAACAAAAGCCTATATTTGCAAATGTATTTATTAAGAATACAGTGCTGTTGTGATTTAGCAAACGGGTAGAAACATGAGAAATGTGATCAAGCCAATGGAGCGGGTTACACTATTACTGTGTTTACAAAAATGTTCTGATGACGGATGTAGTTGATTCTGATTGATTCTTGACTACTGATGTTACGTTTCTGCCTTTTCACCCTAGTCAAATATCACTTAACAATACACAAAGTAAAATGACAATGTTTCGCTCTCCTCCGTAATGAGATATTTATAACAGACACTGAGTTCCACAGAGACAAAACAAACTAAACGCAACACAGTTTTGGTGTCAGCATGTCAAAGTTCCTTCAGCAGTGAAGATGTTTGGATCTGAAATGTGACCGTGTGTTGGTATTAAAGCCATGCATCAGCAGAAGACCATTCTCTGGACTGTCCGCTCTAAGAACCAGTTTTAACATTCATTAGTTAAAGCAAAAATTAGCTCAGTGGTCTAAAACAGGAAAGAAACCCATTCAGAAGGAAAGTCCGGAAATGTAGAGCCAGACAGACCGATTCAGACAGCATCTTCTCCTTACTGAAGTTGTTTATACGTCCTTCAAACTCTCACCCATTCCTGGTACGATGGGAGGGATGTGTCACAGTTCTGAACGTGTATTTTGTTCGTCTTTTTCAGCTGGGCAACAGACAGAGCTCAAGCCAATCCCAGTGTTTCCACAGTGTGACCAGGAAGAGCGCCAGGGCGAGGGTGGCGCCAACCCGGGCACGTGTCTTCATGAGTGGCGTGATGAAGTTGGCCATGGTGGAGACGAACACCAGCAACACCGCCATCAGGGCCAGGATGACGTTGATGAGTTTCCCCAGCAGAGCTCGAGCATTCGCGTTCTCCACGCCCTCCAGCTGCACCACCTGCTGCTGTTGCTGCTGCAGCTCCAGTTTGGTAATGCGGGTGAGACAGGACTCTACGGCCTCCTGCACACAAACACAGGGTACAGAACTTTAGGGGCTTTCGCACCGGAGGAACCTTTTCATAGTTCCTAGAACTATTGGCTGAAGAACCCAGATTTTGGCATGTTCATGTTCGCAAGAACTACGAACGATTTTAGTTCTAGGAACTCCTTTTGGGGGAACTAAATTAGCTCCTACTTCAGAGTAGGGTCTAAACCAGTTGATTGGTCAAACGCATGTCAAACACCAGCACCCGTGTAAACATATTCATTTCACGAACATGGAAAACAGCGCTAAGGCAGAGAAAAGAACACAACTAGGGCTGGGTATTGACACAATTTTCACAATTCGATTCGATTACTATTCACATGCTTTTGATTCGATTCGATTCGATTCGATTACGATTTCAATTCGATGTCGATTATTTTGGATGTAGTATTTCAGTTTCAGTTCATGGCAAATTTTCTAGAGGAAAAAAATCTCTCAACTAATGCTGTAAACTACACATGAGAGTCAGCTGGTGCTACTGTAATAATATTGAAGGTTAAATTAACTTATTTATACACAAACACTTAAATTACACTCAATGATGTTTTTATTATAAATAAAGTTTAGAATTACATAATAATATTTCTACTCCAATTCGTTTTTTTTTTTTTTTTTTAATTCGTGGCTGTCATAACTGATTTATTCAAACATGCATTAAATATTGAAGAACATTAAAATTATAATGAATATGTAACGGTGCATAGCTGAATATGTTTTTCTGAGGTAAATGTGACGTCACGTGACATTGAAGCTGTTTTATTGAGGTTGAAGCACTGATTGAGCGATTACACGAGACATGATACGGATTTCAGTAAGTTGTACTGTATATTTTAACATACCTTCAGATGTTCATGTTTATTTCGCTGTAACTGGTATTAAAGCGGAGGAGAGGATGATCACATGCTTCTCTTTAACTGAGGCGCTAAAGCGATCTGTCACGCCACATTAAACAGCGCCAAAACGGTATTTATTTTCTGAAAAAAGACCAGACTAATCGATTCTTGGGATTTAAGAATCGATATCGGTTCGTAAAAATGAGAATCGATTAAAATCGAGAAATCAATATTTTTTAACCAGCCCTAAACACAACCCTGCAGACAACAGGTAAATGCTTAAATGTCTGTTGTTGTGTTCTTTTCTCTGCCTTGATGATATGTAATACTGAAAGTTGTCATAGGAGATTTCGTCTCTTAGCCCCACTTTTGCTCTTTCAGTCGCATAAATTCTGGGTTTACATTCTATCTCCGTTATCACGAAACCCAAGACACACAACAATCACGGCATCCTCCAACCACTGGTTTTTAGTGTTTGTATATGCCGCGCTTAAAGATGCCGGCCACTTCAGAGCTCCTATATTGCCAGTGCGATTGCAACCAGGAACATGGCCTGGGGAGAAATTAGTTCCCGGGGAACTATCTTAGTGGCTAATATCTATAACTGAGTTCCTAGAACTATTCAGTGCAAAAGGCCCTTTTGTCTAGTGTAGTTTCAAAGTCCCACCAGCGAGAGTTATTCTCTATATCAGTGTGCACCGTTTCTGAACTCCCTGAAGCGTCTCCATTCTAGTTTTGTGTTTTCTTCTGGGACGAATACATCACAATATTCCTCAATTCCTGCCCAAAATAAAGGGCTGAGTTAGTTAGTAGTGTGTTAAAACTGGCAGTTATGGTAAGGGGCAGGACATTTCCCAAACACACTTGAAGCGCTTGAACAATCACAACACACTGCTCCAGCTGACCAATCAGAGCACATTGTGCTTTTCAGAAGGAGGGGCTTCATAGAGACAGGAACTAAACAGAGCGTTACTGACAGACTGGGAAGAGAGGAGCTGCAACAGTTTCTGAACATTTAAGCATGAAAACCTGTTCTAGTAGACTTCAAAACTAAACTGCACACTCTTTGTTATCGTTGCTCACCTGGATGTCTCGCGCTCTTTCGTACGACTGGTACGCCACCTTCTCCTCCATGCTGGCCAGCTCCTGCTTCAGATTGCTCATTTCATTCTGGTGAAGTTCTGTCAGGTCATTCAGTTGCTCCTCCAGACGCTCGTATCTGGAGGAAAACGAGAGGAAACACACACCTGAACATCCGGCTCTGGAAAAATAGTGAAGTTCGATTCTTGAATGGAGCGTTCTTTTAAGCCTATAACCAGTCGAGCCAGTTCACAGATTCGAACTTCAGTTCCGGATTGATGATGCACAGCACTAAATGAGCCAATGAGCATGTCCAGATGGGTTACTGAACCAAAGAACCGGTTTGAAATTAATGAATCAAATAGAACCGACTCACAAAGAAGCGAATGAGCCAGTTCTAATTGTCAAAGATGGATATGCCCAAACTGGTTCTTTGGCTCAATTACCCATATCTGGACATAATCATTGGCTCATTTGGTGCTGCACATTGTCCACTTGGGACTGAAGTTTGATTCAGTTAACCAGCTTAAAAGAACGATTCATTTTAAGAATCAACTGGAAAGCCCCGGAACTGCTATATGTGGTGCGGTTTTACCTGTATCGCTCCTCCTGCAAACACTGGGTCATGTAGCTGTAGTCGCTTTGCAGCTGCGCCTTCATGTCCTCGATGGCGTCCTCCATGTGCACCTGGCCAACTTTGATCTCCTGCAGGCCTTCCAGCAGCGCATCCCAAGAGGAAGACGAGGAATGGTGGTGGTGATGGTGGTGGTGATGTCCGTCCAGTCGAGGGCTGCCCATGGCTGCTCCCATCCCTGACATGGCCCCGCCCGCCCCGCCGGAGTTGCTGCCGCCGGCTGACCCAGAAGTTGCACTGGAGCACTCGTCGTCGCTGCCGTATTTGGGGCTGGAGACCAGCGTGGCGCTGCCGCTCAGAGCTCTGGGCGTCTCTTCCGTGTGCCCGTCCTCCAGAGTGTCCTTCAGGTGGGCGATGTTGTCGGCGCTGCCGAACTTGTTGCGGATGAGGCTGGCGAACTCTCGGGGTTTCGAGACGACCGCGGTGTGCGTGAGCGCCGAGACTCCGCCCTTCACCCCTTCCACCACGCCCCCTCCGAACCCGCTGATTCCTGCTCGCATGTTTGCACCTACATCCTTCAGCCCCTGGTGCATGTCCCGAAAGACGTCTTTGGGCTGCCGCGCGGGACCGTTCTGCAGAAAAGGGCTAGACGTGATTACTCTGGAAAATGCAGATTATTCATGCAAAAGAACACTCATTTACCTGCTCGATCTCTTTGAGCTTCTTGTGGTAGTGCTCGAGTTTCTTGTGCAAGTGTGCGATGGTCTGCGCAGACTTCTGGTTCTTCTTCTCAAACACCTGTTTGATGCGCGACGCCTGCTGTTTGTCCGCATTATGGGCCAGTTTGAGATACTCGGCCACATTGGCGTCACGGGCTTCTTGTTCCACGCGGATCTGCTCCGTGATCTTCAGGATCTTCTGCTGCAGGTGCTCCAGAGCTACTCGTGTTCTCGTGACCTCGCCGTCTGATCCCGCCTCCACGCTGATGTTCCCATCTGACCCGCCATGGCTCACGGAGGGCGGCAGGCTGAGAGTGGACACTTCACTTTTATCCAGCTGTGTGAGGGAAAACATGAGCGCACAAAGCTGAATTGCACTGTCATGCAAATGTCAAACATCTGATATGAAACCACAAGCACTAATTTTAACACCTCTGTCATATGCGAGGCAGCTGCACGAGTGAGTGGTCACGTCTGTTTACAAGCCGAAGAGAGAGAGACGGCGTGACCCAGTTTCGTTCTGAAAATCTCTTCATACACAACCTCTCAGTAAATTAAGAGAAGAACTCCTGCAGATTTACACCTACTACAGCACTGAACAGTAAACATCAGTGCATGATGTGAACGTCACACCATACATCTGAAATGAATCATTCATAAACGCAGCGTCACAATTCGCTCCCAAAACACGCTGCATGAATGAATGCCACACGCATACGCGTTAGAAAGTCGTAGCAAATCAAATCAACCTGCAGCCGTAAACAAATGGACGGACTGCAGTGCAGGGAACATGCATGTAAGATGCATTAACCTTTACATGTGTGTTCAGAGTGGCACGAGGGGTTACTGCAGGCCGTAACACGCATGCTAGAATGAGACGAGGTTTGTTGTGTTTCACACACACACGACTCCTCTAAAGGTCAGCGCGGTCCATGCATCTTTTAATGCATGTGAATCTGAGTCATGTTACCTGCCAAGAGCATGCGCATGTGTGCGATCTACAGGCCGCATTCAGAATATAGGTTGTAATTGACTGGTGCGGGACAGCAAACACACACACACACACACACACACACACACACATGCATGACACCTGCAGTGAAAATCAGGGATGAGTGTCAGGCGAGTTAAACACAGCAGCAGAACAGCGCAAGAGAGAGAGAGAGAGACGGGTGATGATGGATGGATGGATGGATGGACGAATGGATGAACAGTACAACACAGAAGACTAATTTACGATAAATTACCATGATCTTCAATGCAGAATGTGCAGCTTCACTGCAGAGACGTCTAAGAGGGCCATTTCCCTCCTGTCTCTCTCTCTCTCTCTCTCTCTCTCTCTCTCTGTCTGTGTTCACCCCTCCCCCTCCTCTGTCTATCTCTCAGTCGAGTCTGCCATGCTTCACATTAGAGTCAATATCGGCTGCGTTTTCTCTTCTCTCATCTGTTTCTCGCGTTTCTTTCTGGTCTCTCCGGCCGTGTGTTTGTCCGAGTGTTTCGACGCGGCTGCGGAGCAGATGAGCAGAGGGGGAGGGGAGATCAGCGGAGCATGCGTCACACACACACATACTCACACACACACTGCAGCTTAATCTATGTGAGTGCATTTCATTGTGCATGTTCATGAGAGCATGATTTGGGTGTGTGTATGTTTGTGTATGTTTTCAGAGTGACAAACACATTTTTAAGGGATATATGTGTATGTGTGTGAGGTGGGACATTTCCCAAACTGACAGGAGGGGCTGATGGGAAACGTTGACGTCCGTCTCATAGCAACATGCTTCACAACAACTGGGTCACTGTGTTGAAGAACAGCACCTGCTACACACACTACACACCTGTGATGTGCATCTGAGTCGCTGTTCTTATTTCAACTAATATTTCAGGTTAATTAACACTATTGACATCTCTGGCATTCAGAAGATTGCGTGTGTTTATTTGTCCCTCGATGCTCATCTATAAACATGTTTACAGAAATACACTGCAAAAATAAAGGTTTGAAACACGCAACTATCACACGGTTTTAAAAGAATGGAAGCTCATTTCTGCCGTGGGATAAAAAATAATCATCTCACAATTTCAATTTATTTCTCACAATTCTAAAAATTCACAGCGGCGGAAACAAGCTTCCATATAACATAAAATTTCAACATTTATTAGATGAAATGGATTTTCTTAATTCATGTTTTAAGTTATTTCAACGAAATACATCAATTTCAGCAAAACCTTGCTCTGCCTCCCTTTCCCCTTGCTTAATTTGAACTAATAGTCAAATATTTATAGTCATTGTTTTAGGTTGCTTTTTAAAGTGTAATAGTTGACAATAATTTAATTGGAGTTAATGGTAATATAATAAACTGCACTAAAGCTAATATATATGGTGAATGAAAAAGTGAGGTGGGAGAAAAACTTTTGCTTGTTTTCCCCCAAGAAACTTTGCGTTAGATTGCATAACTTTTGCGTTTCCCCCGAGAAACTTTGCGTTAGATTGCATAACTTTTGCGTTTTTCCCGAGAAACTTTGCGTTAGATTGCAGAACTTTTGCGCTTAGATTGCAAAACTTTTGCATTTCCCCCGAGAAACTTTGCGTTAGATTGCAGAACTTTTGCGTTTCCCCCGAGAAAATTTGCGTTAGATTGCAGAACTTTTGCGTTTTCCCCAAGAAACTTTGCGTTAGATTGCAGAACTTTTGCATTTCCCCCGAGAAACTTTGCGTTAGATTGCAAAACTTTTGCGTTTTTCCCGAGAAACTTTGCGTTAGATTGCAGAACTTTTGCGCTTAGATTGCAAAACTTTTGCATTTCCCCCGAGAAACTTTGCGTTAGATTGCAGAACTTTTGCGTTTCCCCCGAGAAAATTTGCGTTAGATTGCAGAACTTTTGCGTTTTCCCCAAGAAACTTTGCGTTAGATTGCAGAACTTTTGCATTTCCCCCGAGAAACTTTGCGTTAGATTGCAAAACTTTTGCGTTTTCCCCGAGAAACTTTGCGTTAGATTGCAGAACTTTTGCGTTTTCCCCGAGAAACTTTGCGTTAGATTGCAGAACTTTTGCGTTTTCCCCGAGAAACTTTGCGTTAGATTGCAGAACTTTTGCGTTTCCCCCGAGAAACTATGCGTTAGATTGCAGAACTTTTGCGTTTTCCCCAAGAAACTTTGCGTTAGATTGCAAAACTTTTGCGTTTCTAATGAAAAACTTTGCGTTAGATTGCAGAACTTTTGCTTTTCCCCCCGAGAAACTTTGCGTTAGATTGCAAAACTTTTGCTTTTCCCCCCGAGAAACTTTGCGTTAGATTGCAAAACTTTTGCATTTCCCCCGAGAAACTTTGCGTTAGATTGCAAAACTTTAGCTTTTCCCCCCGAGAAACTTTGCGTTAGATTGCAAAACTTTTGCATTTCCCCCGAGAAACTTTGCGTTAGATTGCAGAACTTTTGCTTTTCCCCCGAGAAACTTTGCGTTAGATTGCAAAACTTTTGCATTTCCCCCCGAGAAACTTTGCGTTAGATTGCAGAACTTTTGCGTTTTCCCCAAGAAACTTTGCGTTAGATTGCAGAACTTTTGCGTTTTCCCCGAGAAACTTTGCGTTAGATTGCAAAACTTTTGCGTTTTCCCCGAGAAACTTTGCGTTAGATTGCAAAACTTTTGCGTTTTCCCCAAGAAACTTTGCGTTAGATTGCAAAACTTTTGCGTTTTCCCCAAGAAACTTTGCGTTAGATTGCAAAACTTTTGCGTTTTCCCCAAGAAACTTTGCGTTAGATTGCAAAACTTTTGCGTTTTCCCCAAGAAACTTTGCGTTAGATTGCAAAACTTTTGCGTTTTCCCCAAGAAACTTTGCGTTAGATTGCCAAACTTTTGTTTACCCAGAGAAACTTTGCTTTTGTGTTTCCCGTGAAAAACTTTGCGTTTACTCGCAAAACATTTGCGTTCCCCAGAGAAACTTCTTGTTGAAGCAAAACCTTTGCTAGTGCAAAAGCACTAAAAAGCACAAAAATATATTTTTTCCATCACCATGTTCCTTTACTGGCTCCTATGGAAGCCTGTTTCCGCCACTAAAAAAAAAAAAAAAAAAAATTAATTGCGACTTTTTATCTCAGAATTCTGACTTTTTATCTCACAATTGCGTGATATAAAGTCAGAATTCTGAGATATAAAGTCGCAATGAATCTTTTTTTTTTTTTAGTGCCGTTTTTTTTGTGGCGGAAACGGGCTTCTATAGGCTCCATACAAAAGACAGATTTAAAAAAGTGTCAAGATTGAGATACTGATTGAATAACGTGTATTTGGAAATACATCACATGATGGAAGTTAAATGCAATTTCATGTTGACTTCAAATATAACATGTTAGCATGATAGATACAGTATGATAGATTCACTTAGCAATCCAGAGAACGTGTCAGTTTAAACAAATAACCTAGAAAAACACTTTACGGCACAAAAAACATTTTTTAGAATCAACAGCATGGATAGTTTCAGTGACTCATTCGTCCAAATCAATCGTACACACCAGAGTTTCTCTTCATGAACAGCTTTATTAAAAGAACAATTACATGTCAATCTACAATACAATATTTATCAATAAAATAAATACGCATATATTCAGAGCTCTTTAACAATAACGGACCTGTGCAAGCTACACTACTCAAAATAACAAGTGCAATTCTGAATCAACAGCGAACAATCCGGATATCAACAGAATATTTACAGACAGGTCGCAGAAATCCACAAGCAGGATTCAAGAAGAGCTAGAACAGATTTAATGAACGTTTGCTGGAATTGAATAGAAAAGAGCTTTTTATCTTAATTACTCAATGTATAAAGTTTGGCGTTCACATCTCTCATTAAATTTATTTTAGACGTTATCGCTCCAGGTTACTTGTATTTCCGTGACAACAGGAGAACTGAGAGTGTTTGTAAATATGCTGTAGTTCCAGCGGCCGCATCACGAAACACGAGCAGAACAAATTTCTGTTATTTTAGTTTTAGTAATATTTTGAATTTTTTTGTAATTTTGTTACGTGCTTTTATTTTTAAATATTAGCATTTAGGTTTATTTATTTATTTCAGTTTTAGTTAGCTTTAGTTTTTATTTATTTCCAGTTAATATTTTAAGTACTTAAACTTATTTCAGTTTATTGCCAAGCCAACATAGTTTTTTAACTAATATTTATATTTTATTTTATTTCAGCTTTTTATCAATTAACAGAAAAGTTAACAGTTTAAGTTAACAATAATAACCCTGGAACAAATATCTTTGTAAAACATTTGTACGTTAATTTTCACGCTAAATTTAACGCAACATGATGTACGAATCATTGTACGAAAAGTTTCTGCTCGTGATTCGCGAACGACGGCGAGTGTTTGTAAATAAAAAATTACGTTGCAAAAACGTAATCGCAGCTCAGCTACGAGACGTGTGTGAGAACATACTGGCAGCTTAATTGAGGTTTACGTTTAACAACAAGAATAACTTTTGTGTCAAATAAAAAAAATAATTGGCACCAAACATTTAAAATTAGCTACATGTTTTGTGCAATAAAGCAATACATTTGAATATGTGCACACTGAAAATAAAATCAGTGTTTTATAATGTGTCATATTTTTCGTAAATAAACTCAAATTTTCGTGGTTCTGAAAGATTCATTTATGGACGTTTCGAATCTTTTCGTCCCCTCCACACATCGAATTTAAAGGGATTTTAGCATTTTCTTAAACATAAAATTTGCATAAATGTTAACCGTTGACATGCAAACATATAAACAGGAAGTACTCAAAGAGGAATGACAGATTCCTGAATAACACATGATGGAAGAATGAACAGTTCTGGAACAACCTGGTTCCATGACACTGAAAAAATGCTACAAATGATTGTTTAGAGTTCTTGAAAGGATGAAGGTAGATGACGGCATAGAAAAACAGTCAGTTATTGTGTCTTTACACGTGTTCTTCTCTGAGGATATGAGTCCAGACATGACACACGAGAGTTCCTGAGCGTGTGCCTTATTGTCCTGATTTACGGGGCGTGGCCACCAGCCTCTTCTTCGCCTGGTAGAAGTCTGTTTGGGGCATGAGACGATAACGATTAGTCAAACTGTCATTCATGCCTTTCTTTGTCTAGAGACGTCATTACTCAACATCTGCATTGTGATTCAATTCGCCACAGATTTTTTAAAATTCCCCGCCCACCTCACCTGTGATATTTGTCTGTTTCCTCTTCAGCTCTGATCTCTTTTCTGGCGTTTTCTCGATGTCCTCCGGCACCGAACTGAATCTCTCCGGGGTTCGGGGGATGTTCTCTTTCTGAGTGTCGGACGACGGTTCTTTCGCGCGCTGCCTCGGATGCTCGCCGTCCTGACAGCTGCGGTACAGCACGGGCACCCGCACCCCGGACACGCCCTCCCACTGGAAGTCTCCGCCCTCCAGCGGCTTCTCCGAGACGAAATCGAAGCTCCAGCGGCGCGATGCGTCCTCCAGGTCTTTCCTCAGGGCGTCGCGGTACTCCGCCTGAAGCTGCTCACGATCCACCGGACCGAACAGGTTTCGCCTTGCCGGCCCGTTTCCGAGGGCTCGCAGGATCCGCTTGTGCGCCGCCATGACCTGAAGCTGCAAAGACACAAGAGATGGTTACCAGTGGCTCCAAACACTAAACAGTGCCTCGATATTACAACTCAAGTCATGCATTTGAGTTCTCCTGCACACCTTGTCCTGTCTGACCCGTCTCCTGCTCTGCGCTGTCATGTCTGAGTGTCTCTGCTGTTCTGTGAGCAGCTTTTAAAGGCTGCAGTGAGTCATGAGAGGCAGTAACATGTGAGGGCATGTTCCACTGCCTGCAGTGACAGCGTCTGACCAGCAGAGGGCCACTACACTGTTTTAGTGCTTTACAAGCGTTCAATACACATTATATCTACAAGTAAAACAAATTGATTTTTTTCTTTCCAGGGCTCCACCGCATCAACCAGGACCCATACACATTGAATATTCATACAAAACCACTGCTGCACTAACTGTATATTTCATTAAAATAATACTTGAGATAATATAGTAAACAGAGTAATCATTTTGACACTCTTACTATGACAAACCAGCGTCTCACAATCAAGCCCAAAGTTCACATTAGAGAGCCAGAATTTCATATTATATTTAATAAATCAATAAATGATCAACATATTTTATATTTAACATTTTTTTAAAAGATTTTAGCCTATACCACCTACCAAACTTTTTTTGTTTTAACATTTTTTATTTAAACTGTTAACTAAAAAAAATAATGAATATAAAATAATAATTTTGACATTCTTAATAAGATCAGCATCTCACAATCAAGACCAAATTTCACATCAAAGCAATTTCATATTAAATTTAATAAATCAATATATAATTGTGATATATAATAATTTCTCAAAGACTTCTCTTACATATAATTATTTTTTATTCATATTTTTTTTAATACATTTCTATCATTCATGATGTCACTGCTTTCGGTCACTACAGTTCTTCTGAGTTCCTATTGGTTTATGTGATGGAACGTGCAGTTCATTAGGAAAAAAAAAATTCAAGACGGCAGCGGGAAAGCGAACGTTTGTTTGATTGGTCAGAAGTGACACAGACACGCCCACTCTGTGCTCTCGGTCCACGTGAACACGATTCTCGTGTAAGCCGGTGGAAAACAGGTCGCGACTGTGACATTTCACTTCACAACAACATTCAAACAGCGATAAAAATCAATCATAATGATCTATATTTGAGTGTCAGAATAAAGTTTTCAGTTAAAGTTCGTCTGAGATGTTTATATTACGTGATTGTTATTTAAAAGAGCCAAGAGAGTTTTAACTAGTTTTGTTATTAGTTTGCATAATGCTCTCGTGATAAATTATAATCAACTTTATAAACACTTTGTGATAAACACAACTTTAAATCAAACGCTATGAATGTGCAAAACGATGAAAAACATGCAACTTACATGATTTCGCTTCTGAGGAGAGTTAAAAAGCGGTAAAATGGCTGTTTGCTGAGTAACCTTGAGAGGTTTCAGATATCCTCGACAGCAGTATAGAGTTCAGAAGTGAAATTTAGTAGTGCCTTTGGGTGAAAGTGTCGAGAAACTCAATCCTGGCGAGATTCGAGCAGTTCTTCTAGCGCTGAAGGGACTTTCTGAACTTTATGAACTACGGTAGGCGTGTCCAGGCGGTGGGCGGGGCCTAGTGGGAACTGCACGTGGACTGAGCCCGGTAAACACATGACAACACGTGAGCGCGTGTGCAGCGTGAACGCGCCTTCATCAGGACATTCCAGTGGATCTGCGTCACAGAAAAGAACAGAACCTCCCAAACTGAGCGGATCCGCCCAGGACAGACGCGCTATTTTTACACGAGAGTGTGCTGCTATTGGTTTTAAGTGTTTATTTCCCTTTCTTGTACGAGCATGGCAATTAAATTACAGAAAAGTCAAGTACATTCAATTACCACGCAAAAAAAAGAAAGATTCTTCAACGTACTCTATATACACTGGAAGGAGCTCTTAGAAATAATTGAAAACTTCTTTCTTACTGTTAAAAATACTAAAAAAAAAATATTGTATCCCTTAAATTTACTACTGCTGCTGCTGAGCCTAGCTTTAACCCATTAACCCACTGTTTTTACATTTTTTAGCTTGTAAACTTGATTTCTGTTTCATGTATAATTAATTATAGACAGAAACCCCACACAGTTGCTAAGGATTTTGAGTAAAATTTAAAATAAATTTCAAGTAAAAAGCGAACATTTAGAATTGTACACTAGATTTTATTTTGCTTTCTAAAGACTGACAGAAAACCATGAGATTAATTGTGAATATTTTATTAATAGCCATGTGAACAGTAAGATTTGAAAACGAATCTGCATTTTGAAAAACAGAAATCATCTCACATTATGTTTTATTGTTTCTCCATACCTTGTTTCCAATACCTTTTTAATTTTTTTTTGTTATTTTTATTTCCTTGGTATTTATGGAATCCCATTTCTCTTAATAATAATAATAAAAAATCATGATTTAGTAAATCATAATTATGACACAAAAAGTTGATATTATGAAATACTAAGTACATACATTATGAGATGAATTGTCAAAACTATGGATTAAAAATTACAAATGTGACAAAAATGTGAAATTCTGAATTAAAAATGACAAAATTCAAAGTTGAAATCGACTTAAAATGTTGACATGACAAAATGTAGAAATTACGAGTCAAAATATAATAAAGTTAAAATATATAAACAAACAATAACAACAATATAAATAGTAAAAATATGACAATGTTGAAATTATGACAAGTTGAAATTATGACTTAAAAAGACAATGACAAAAAGTTAATATAAGACATAAAATTTGAAATTCTTAATTAAAAAGTCAATTACAACATAAAAAGTTGAAATTGACTTAAAAAGTAAATTATGACAAAGTTTAAATTTTTGACAAGAAGTCAATTTTAAAAAAAAAGTCAAAAAAAAAAAAACGACAATTAGAAATTGACAAGTCATAATTGCAACAAAAAGTTGAAATTGATTTAAAAAGTTGAAATTATGGCAAAAGGTCAAAAATTTTGACATAAGTCAGTTGTGACATAAGTCTAAACTGACTCAAGTCAATAACAAAAAGTCTAAATTATGACAAAAGTTGAAATTTCCTAAAAAAGTTTTTTTCATAAGATTTACAACTACATGACTTTTTCCTTTGTGTGGCAGAAATGGCCTTCCATATATTTAAAAAAAAAAAAAAAAAAAAGTAACTTATAACACAAATGTTAACTAATATCTCTGTTCTCTTACAGCAGGATATTACAGACGAGCCCCGCCCACATATGAGAGGAGGCCCTCATTATTTATAAAACTAATAACCTACATCATGTAAAGATTCAAAGTAACAAGCAACACAATTAAGCTGACAACACATGTCCAGAAAACCAGTTTCACAGTAAATAATGAGTCAGGTCAGAGGTCACGCTTCCGCCGGAACTCAACTTACATATGGCTATTGCTGGATGCCAGTTATTGTAGTTTATAAAGTTTTAAATATGGATATTTTTCTTACGAAAACCCATGGCTTCGCTTCAGAAGGTCTTTATTAACCCCCTGGAGACGTGTGGATTACTTCTATGATGGATGGATGCGCTTTTTTGGGCTTCAAAACATCAGTTACTCATATACACCTTAACCCTAACCCATTTTTGTACTATCCCTTTAAGGACCATGGTATTGCATTTTAGTACAATTGATTTTTTCCCCCCTCAAATGTATTTATTCCATATGAAACAGTAGGAGCTAAAGGTGCCTTTGATTTTATTTTCCTCTAAACCACTAGATGGCACAAAAACTTTCCAAAACATCCGCTTTTCAAGATGCACAAGGAAATTTGTCTGGTCCTTGACGAGATCGCAAACAGCAGCGCAAAAATTCTGACTTAAAAAGTCATAATGACAAAGATTAAATTATTGACAAGAAATCAAAATTGACAAGTCAAAAAAAAAAAAACAACAATTAAAAATTAACAAGTCATAATTACAACAAAAAGTTTTTGATTTAAAAAGTTGAAATTAATGACAAAAAGTAAAAAAAAATTGACAAGTCAATTGTGACAAGTCTAAACTGACTCGTCAACGACAAAATGCCTAAATTATGACAAAAGTTGAAATTTTATAAAAGTTTTTTTTCATAAGATTTACAACTATGTGACTTTTTCAGTGCAAAGTTGATTATGTGCTAATTTGATAAAATATTTTGTTTTTTAAAATGTTGTAGATTTAAGTAGTAAATAAGAATTGCTATAATTATTGAATATATTTCGAGACAAAGGTCTTCTTAATGATTTTCAGTTTTATTCAAGGTAATTAAAGCAACAGTTTTTCAATAACTGAAGAATATATAAAAATATGGTATTTAGGGTAAAGCGCGCCGCTGCTTTTTAATTAATGATAATAAACAATTGTCTGATTTGGTTAGATTAAGATGGTAAAATATCATATATTAGTTTGGGTGTCCATCTTAGAGATAATCACCATATTCATAACGAAACCATCATATAATAAAATAAAATTTATTATAAGCATTGACCTTCTTCAATGCTTTCATTTACTTTTTAAAATATTTTCTCTTTTTAAATATATTTTTATATTAACATGTTTTAATGATAGTATATTTATTGACCAAAAATGTTTATTTATAAAAAATAAACCGAAATTAGTACAAACTTTGCTAAAGTGACTGTTTTGAACATGTAGCCTATTAACTTAGACATTATACAAAACATATATGAGCTAAAGTGTTTGTTTTAATACTGTGTCTTTAGTAAACACAACAGCACTAAATAAAATTAAAATCAGTTAGTCAATCAATCACAGTTTGTTCACTAATGAGACCGAGTCAGTGTTTCTCAGGACAATCAACAGTAAAGGCCTTCATTCATTAATTAGTGACCTCTTCATTAGTGTTCGCGGTGTTTTGTTGGGAGTCTGACAGAACATTCCACAGCGCGAGGAAGCCGCGGGAAAATCAGCCAGCCACCCGACGCGTGACTCATCAGAACGTGACGTCACGGAGCCGTGAGTAATGCGAGGGAAAGAGCGGGAAAGTTTGAGTTTCTGTGGAACCCGTTCATTCACTGAGATTCATTGGTTTTAAATGAACGTTTCGTGACTATAAAAGATATTATTAATATAATATGAGCCTTATGAGCTCATATTAATTGAAATATACATGGAAGAAATTAATTTATTAAACCAAAAGAAGACTGAGTGAACTGCTAAAAGCGAAAAGTGATTTAAAATGGTGGAAAACGTAAACGTCTTCTGGTCTGTAAACTAGCGAATGATCCATCATTACTCACTCATAATAGAAAGATTTAACCAACCACACCTCTGGCAGCAGTTACATAACATTTGTTCTCAAAGTGGAGGGGTTTTCAAGGACTATGACAAGCACCACCCCTGAAGTCGAGCTTAAGTAAGAGGTTATCTTGTGATCCGTGGCCTTATGAAACCACGTGACTGTAGGGTTAGAATGAATGACTGCTGGTATTCAGTAGTAGCTGGTTTAGTCGGAATTATTACATCATTTAGTTGTCAAGAAAAAAGTCCTGAATGAATGGAGGATTTGAACTCACCTTTAAACCTCACCAAACCAGAACCCATTTGAGTTATGTATTTTAATGCATAAAGATGCAGTTAATACTATATAAAAAAAGTAATATTATAAATGTGTGAAATGTTTTATTACATTACACCACTGCGTTTTTTCTACTCAATGTAGTACTGTCCTGTATGCAAGTTTCATTTATATACTTAATTTATAAACAAAACCAGAGCCAGTCAATGTAGGGTTAAAGTTCGCCCTCTGCTGGTACTACAACATACTGCACATACACTGATACAGGTCATCTTACCTCTCGCACACCATCTGTATATACTTCAGTTATATAGTAGTCAACATTACAAGTGGATCAAAAAAAATTGATCAAATTTGTCCTAAGAACTAAGTTGTCCTTAGAAGGTGGTTTTAGGACAACTTTGATGAAAAGTTGAGATCCACTTCAAATGTTGACTACTGTATTTAAGAATGTTTTTACCTTATTGTTGGCCGTCCAAATTCCTCATGAGCGATTTAACCTAAACAGGAATCCAAGTTAGATCCAAAATGAAACTTACAGCAAAACCTCAAACAAGGTACAGATATCATTATAGTTTAATATTTAACCAGGATTTTCAGCTAGTCAGTCATCATTACTGTACACAAGCATATATCTTTGAATGGAGACTTTAACATTTGCAGGGATAATAAATGCTGTAAATTAAAGCTAATGCATTAATGTCTTAACCCTGTGTGTTTTGCAATTCAATGTCAATGAAAGATGCACAAACATTACAAACAAAATATCTTGATTTAAATTCAGACAACCCTATAAAATGGACAAGAATTGTAAAAATTCAGAAAGAGACAAGGATATTTTGTAATGAGTTTTAATTCAGATCAACATTATAAACAGTACAAACACTACAAGGAAAAAAACAAACACGAGAATGAAAGCTGTTCTTCATTCCACCCCCTGCTGGCGACACAGTGCCGTTACACCTTCCCCCTCTGATGCACACAAACAAAGCAAAACGCTTGCGGTCGAGCTCAGGCGACAGGAAATGAGCTCAGCGCAGCAGGACCAATCACATTCACCGACAAAAACAAAACAAAAAAAGTCTTAAAAGAAGTGTGAGATGGAATGCTGTCGCATTAAAACCGCAGCTACAGAAGGAAAGAGAACCGCTAAAATAATGTTCATAAAAAAAAAAAACAAAATAAATGGGGGACTCGGAGCAATAAAGTCTTTTCAACGTTTTTGATCGACGTTTTCCCGTCACAACGTTTTTCTCAGAGTTGTGGTTCATTTCCGGTCATTAGATCTGGAACGACTGTAAACGAAAAAAAAATTCGAGATGTGAGCTCTGTGTCGGACGTCGTTTCTGGCCGGACGATATAAAGGAGCGAAACACTTACCTCCTCGATCGGGAGAAAGATCGCGAAGGCTTGTGGTTCCTGTCGCGGGACAGCGATCTCTCCCTCCTGCGTTCTCTGGAAAGAGATCTAGACGGAGTCCAGAACCAGGGTTATTATAGTTAACTACAACTGTAAAAGTGTTTGTTACTTGAAGAAAATAAACTTGCTCGTTTTCCAGCAACATCTCATTTTAATTTAGTTCAACTTGATATAAAACAACTAAAATTAAAAACTATAGACATGTTTACGGAAGAGGATTAGGGCCAAGCAATAATAAAAAAATAAAACCATCGAGATTAAAGTTGTTAAATTTCGAGAAAAAAAGTCGCGATAAAAATGTTTAGAATAAAGTCATTAAATTATAAGAAAAAAAAAGGCGTTAAATTGCGAGAACAAATTCGTTAAATTACGAATTTGTTCATTAAATTACGAGAAAAAAGTCGTTAAATTGCGAGAAATTCGTTAAATTCCAAATTTGTTCTCATAATTTAATGACTTTTTTCTTGTAATTTAATGAGTTTCTCAATTTTATTTTGACTTCATTCTCGAAATTTAACGAGTTTCTCGAAATTTAACAACTTTAATCTCGAGATTTTTTTTTTTTTATTATTGCTTGGCCCTAATCCTCTTCCGTACACATTTAAAAATGACAAAACGGAAAATACATTCTCGAAATATTACTAAAAAAAATATACGATACTAAAACAACACAATGATAAAGTGCTCGCACAATAACGCAGCCTTGTTGCGCGTAAAGTTGCGCTAACTCTTACCTGCTACGACTGCGACTGAAGCTCCTCCTCCTGGGAGATCTGAAGAAGAGAAGAGAAGAAGAGCGAGTGAGCGCGGCGATCGACACGGGAACGCACCTCAAAAGCCCTGAAACTCCAGCCTGCTAACAGTCAAACACTCGTCACCGCCCTGATACAGGGGTGGAGTGGAGATCTCGCCACATGAGGGTTCGCTAAGAGCGTTACGCTCGTGTACAGAGAGCTACACAGTAGTGCACTAGGAGAAACTCAACAGAAACGCACTGCAAACAATCCCACAGAATGAAGACACTGAAAGAAAGCAAGAGCAGCTCTCAAAGCCCACGCTTCTTATGTAACCTGAACCTCCGTTTGGGCTCCCCATCAGTCTGCTTTGCCTAACCTTAACGGAGTCTGCACATCTCAGATCTCATACCAACCCTGTGTTTCTCAACTCAACAGGAGATTTCTCCTCATCTTATATCTGTATTCAGCATTAAACTGTATGAAGCAGGAAAAACTTACTAGTCTTTCGGTTTTCAACAAGCTAGAAAAGGCGAAGGGGAGGCGGCTGGCGGCCGGGGAGCAGAATTGGCGGGAAAGTGCAGGCCAGATGCTGCGAGCTGATTAGCTGGCTTGCGGATGGGGGCTGGATGTAGTGGATTTTTCCTGCTTTTATTGGTTAGCCGAAGGCTGTTGCTGGTGGTTGGTAGTGTAGACATTGGGGAACGTAAAACGCTGATTGGTCAGGAATGTGAAGTGGGCCGCTGCCGATTGGGTGTTAAGGTTGGAGGAAGAGGAGCTGACAACGGCATGCTCAGGAACCAATGGGCTGGTGCGACCTGATGACTGGCCACGCCTGGGTCATGTGACACCAACCCAGCCAGCTGATTGGGGCACGCTGGTCACATGATGCTGAAAGAGGACTAGTAGACTGACTCAGAGGGTGGTGAGGAGAGGCATGGTGGTGACTCTGCAACGGGGTTCATTTTTATTAATATAGATGATAAGATAAGAAAATAAAAACAACCTTCATGTAAAGTTAAGTCAACAAAAGATTGCATTCCAACCATTACTAGAGCCGAGCAGATTACTGAACACAAGCGACTGGGCTTTGACGACCAATTCGCAAAGTTTGCACAATTAACATTAACAAGAATCATCTCTCACAATGCGTGCGAAATCGCATCCGGGTCAAATCTCAATCCGAAATCAAAAGCGCATTTTAAGGACAATTAAGCACATCCAATCGCGCCAAAATTCTCATTAGAAGTGTAAAAAACATCAATCTTTACATTTTGAATACGTTGAATTACCACAATCACAGTAATGAGAAGTTGGTGGAAGAAAAAAAGGTGCTGAATTGTCATCAAATCAAAGATGCAACAAAAGCAGCAACGCTTCACAATAAGGTCCCATTAGTTAAAATCAGGTAATGCAGTACATCTGTTAGACTATTAATGTTGGTTAATCGTGTACAACTGTTCATTGTTAGTTCATGTTAATTTCAACATCAAGATTAGAAGTCATTTTCATCGTTAGTTCAATATGAACAAACGGAACCTTATCGTGAAGCGATACCCAACACGCGATCAAAAGGCTCGTTTTTCTTGTTCCTACTTTTAATTTCGGCGTGAAACGCGACCCGGGTGTCGAGATTAGCCCAAATCACTTGCTGATCTGCATTTAAACAAATCTATCAGAATTTGAAAAGCCCAGTCAGATCATTGTTTAATGGTTATCAATGACAATGAAGATGGAGGAGCTAAAGATCTCCGGCAGACACCCATCAGAACCGGGTCACGTGGCACCGGCGGAGCAGGGGCCTCCAGGACTGGCGGAGGGGGGCAGAATCGCATTAGTTTCCTCTGAAACACAATCTACAGAGAGACAGGTGAGAGGGAAAACAGGTTTACCTGCGCCTGGGAGGCGGGCTTCGCCTGCGGTAGTCGTCGCGCGGACGTCGGCTCCAGGAAGGAGGCGGACCCCGGTTACGAGTTCGCTTCTCGCCATTGGACAGCTCCACCCTCACTCGGCAACCGCAGAGAGTCCTGCGTGACCCGTCGGTTAGATCGAAGCCGTTGGGTAATTTGCTGATAACATCTAGATTTTTAATCCACACTCACCGTCCGTCCAGCTCTCTGACGGCGTCTGTGGCGTCACGAGGGTCCTCAAACTCAACGAACGCAAACCCAGGAGGGTTCCTGGCCACCCACACGCTCCTCAGGGGTCCGTAATAACCGAACGCCCTCTCCAGTTCGGACTTATTCCCATTGTTCCCCAGATTCCCAACGTACACCTTGCAGTCCAGAGGGCAGTCGCGATGCATGGCTCAATCTGCACAATATAAGTTACTGTTACATAAGCGTAATGAGATGAGTTTGTTATTTTGTGTATGAAACAGTCCCAACTTTGAAATTCTGTTGATTTTATCATGAAACTCAAACAATAAATGTGATAAATATATGCACTCTAGATTACATTTTAACTTACACGGTTAGTTCACCCAAAAATTAAAATATGGAGGATATTTTTGGTGCGCCAAAAATAACAAAATAAAGACTTAAATAGTGATGGCCGATTTCAAAACACTGCTTCAGGAAGCTTCGGAGCGTTATGAATCTTTTGTGTCGAATCATGATTCGGATCGCATGTCAAACAGCCAAACTGCTGAAATCACGTGACTTTGGCGCTCCGAACCGCTGATTCATAACGCTCCGAAGCTTCCTGAAGCAGTGTTTTGAAATCGGCCATCACTAAATAAGTCGTTATTTTGTTTTTTTGGTGCACCAAAAATATTCTCGTGGCTTTATAATATTAATATTGAACCACTGTACTCACATGAACCGATTTAAATATGTTTTTAGTACATTAAATGGATCTTGATAGAGGAAATGTCATTGCTGGCTATGCAGGCCTCACTGAGCCATCGGATTTCATCAAAAATATCTTAATTTGAGTTTTGAAGATGAACGAAGGTCTTACGGGTGTGGAACGACATGAGGATGAGTAATTAATGACATTATTTTTGGGTAAACTAACCCTTTAACCTGTTCTTCAATATGTTATTTCATTGAAAAAATACATAATGAAAACAAGTTTATGATTCATTAAAAGTTACTTTAACGTTAATATGAAATCTGCCTTGTTTGCAAAATTGTTAATTTAGCCTTATATATTAATGTACCAACTGCCTCCCCCTATAGTTTACAGCATTATCCCAGAGATTTGACATGTAAAAAAAAAAAAACATAAAAAAAAAAAAATGTAAATCCGATAGAAACGTGAATTGTGTGTCAATAGTTACCGTGCCATTTATACACTAATTTAAATAACAAACCCGAGAATCTCTAGAGAGATGATAATGGAGGTGTGGCTGATTTCGGTCTCCATCCCCCTCAATACCAGTCTCTCTCTTCTATTCTCTTGCTCTTTATGTTGAATGTTGTCTTGACATAATAAAAGATAAATAATTGGTTTTGTCCTAGAGCCCTTAGAGTCAAACACCGTTGATTTGTGTTGTTTTTTAGTTCCTAATAGGCAAAATTGTTTAATTTCACCTACTACAAAACTGGTATGTTACACATTTAAAGCAGAACAAAATAAATGAATCTAGAAATAAAGATTAGCGCCTGAAAATAAAGTAAATTAGGCTACGAAAATAACAGTAATGAAAAAAAAATGCGTCTTTTGCTTTTGTTCGCTGCTCAAAATGGCGCATGGCGTTCACACGCGACTACACACAAAACACAAAACACTGCGAAACACAATCTCTCTCTTTAACGCGCGATAGGTGCTGTAAATATAATTAAGATCATTGTTAATTTAAGACGCGCGATAAAAGACTCAAAGTAAGCTGCTAACAGCTAATCTGGGTCAATAGTAAAATGGCGCCTGAAAGACCCAAAATTAAGCAAAAACGCACAACTGTCTGCTAACGCTGGTCACTAAAAACCACAAACGACAGAATCAAAAGCATTACAACAGAATGAAAGCGAATAAAAGTAAATTTACCGTCAGTATCGCGTGTTTCTGACCGTGTGTATTTGATTCCTGGATCAGATCCGCTCTGAAATGGCGCAGCGCGGAAATACGGAGGCGCTCACGTAATGAACGTCCAGACGCACGCGGCGGGGCGGGGCTTCAGAGAGGAAAAGAGGATATAAAATGAGTGTGGCTCCTGTTTAAATGCACAATTTAGCCACAGTTTTGTTTTGGCACAATGTTGAGCAAACACAAATTATAATCTTCCTCAGAAATGATGCCTTAATGGAGATTTTGCTGTAGCAACTCTCATTTCTGTTTTTGTGTATTGAAGCACACAAAAACCAACAGGGTTATTCATGTCAAATCCAGCACAGTGCATCTTGAGATGCTAAATCTGTTGAGAAAGAGAATAAAATAGAATATTTTGGAATAGAGAGCTAAGGTTGGTACTTTTTAAAGAGACTCAACAGAGAAGTGAAAACATCAAAAAAATGTAAATACACAAAAGGTTATAGAAGTTTAAAAGATTTCAAAGGTAACACAACTTCAAAATGGTTTTCACAAGATGAATTTTGACACTTAATTTATGAATTTTGAGTGCTTAAGCTTTCGAATGACACCTAATTTATAATAATTTACTGTAAATCAAATGTACTGAACTAAACATGTATTTTATACTATATATATATTTGAATATCACAAAAATTGAACCACTAAAAGGTTTTAAAGTACCGTTTCAAAAGTAACGCAACTTCAAAACGATTTTTCACAGGATGATTTTTGAGCGTTTAAAGGGTTAGTTCACCCAAAAATGAAAATAATGTAATTTATTATTAACAACTCATGTCGTTCCACACCCGTAAGACCTTCGTTCATCTTCAGAAAACAAATTAAGATATTTTTGATGAGATCCGATGGCTCAGTGAGGCCTGCATAGCCAGCAATGACATTTCCTCTCTCAAGATCCATTAATGTACTAAAAACATATTTAAATCAGTTCATGTGAGTACAGTGGTTCAATATTAATATTATAAAGCCACGAGAATATTTTTGGTGCGCCAAAAAAACAAAATAACGACTTATTTAGTGATGGCTGATTTCAAAACACTGCTTCAGGAAGCTTTGGAGCGTTATGAATCTTTTGTGTCGAATCAGCGGTTCAGAGTGCCAAAGTCACGTGATTTCAGCAGTTTGGCGGTTTGACACACGATCCGAATCATGATTCGACACAAAAGATTCATAACGCTCCAAAGCTTCCTGAAGTTGAACTAACCCACTAACCCTTAAAGCTTTGAATGACACCTAATTTATAATCATTTACTGTAAAGCAAATGTACTGAACTAATGTTGTATTTAAATAAAAAAATATGTTCTACATAATCATTTGGACTAGAAAATCAAAGTTGTATTGTGTTCCAAATTTGAAGTTGACATCACAAAAATTGAGCTACTAAAAGGTTTTAATACTGTTTCAAAGGTAACGCAATGTCCAATTTTTTCACAGGATAAATTTAGAGTGTTTAAAGGGATACAGTAGTTCACCCAAAAATGAAAATTATTCCATGATATACTCACCCTCAAGCCTTCCTAGGTTTATATGACTCCAGGGGCTTAATAAAGGCCTTTTGTAGCGAATTCGTACGTTTTTGTAAAAAAAATATCCACATTTAAAACTTAATAAATTAAAATAAGGAGCTTCCGGCGCAACAGCCATACGTATTCGACGTACGTCCAAAAAGTGTTAACTTCCGCGATGTAGTACACAATGACATGACGTTCTACGAGTAAACCTTGGACGACTATATTTTTAAATATATCTCTGATTGTGTTCGTATGAAAGAAGATAGTCATATACACCTATAGGATGGCGTGAGGGTGAGTAAAGCTTGAGATCATTTTTATTTTTGGGTGAACTATCCCTTTAAGCTTACAAATGATACCTAATTTAAGATAATTACTCAAATATATGATCTCTCTCTTTCTCTCTAACTATCTATCTATTGATCCATCTATCTAGCTCAACATGTTTATTGTATGTTTTATGGCCACTGTAGGCTAATATTCTTCTTGTTTTCTACAGAAGAAAGAAAGCCATAGAGGTTTGGAGTGACATGAGGGCGAATAAATGATGACAAAATTGTCATTTTTGGCTGAACTATCCCTTTCAAGTAGTTTTGTAGGTTTGAGGGCATCTGGCGGCTGCTAATCAGAGATGTCAGACTTTGCAGCAATCCCCATCATCAAACGCTCGCTGCATTTCTCAGCTGTAGAAACCACATCCAAGACGGGTTGCCATGGTGTAAGTCTCTTTAGCGATGCTCTGCTGACGTGGAAACACGCCGACGGCATTGCTTAGTTTTGAAGTTCTAACGAAAAGGCATTTTAACTAGAAAGCTTGTTATGGACACCAGTAGCTTTATTGTTTAGACTTTTCCTTTCAGCGTCAGTTTTTAACTCTCAAACTAAGACTTTTCTCCTGTTTTCAGCTGATTCACATCTCACAGCCTTTCTCAGCAGTTTCACAACCCACAAAAAAGGCACCAAAATTCAATCCCAGGTGCCTTTGAGCTCAACCTGTGAATTAATCAGTAGTTTGATGCATCCATTATAAATGACTTGATTGAAGCAACTAAAGCATAATTGCATGATAATTGGGGCTTGAGGAGGAGGAGGAGAAGCTCTTCAGACCGTTTCCTCTGAAGTCTGACTGTGTGAGGTCACTTCCTGTGTTGGGGATGCCAGCGGTCTATATAAACCCTGAGAACTGACCGTCTGTCAGTCAAGCATCTGCAGACAGCAGGAGAACAGACGGCCGCCTCACTGTCCAAGAGAGAGACGATGTGAGTACTACTGACCTCCGGAGAAGTTAACGCTCAAGTTAGTAGCTTCATTAACTGAGTCATGTGTTTGTAAAGTTCATGTTTTTGCTCTTCAGCTCAAGGAGTTTATGAGTTTGCAGATGATGTTGAAGACGCAAAGATCTCAGCAGCGCGTCGCTTTCATGATACTGATGGTGGTTGCAGCCGTACAGTGTCAGGAGAATGAGAGGTATGTCTATCTATCTATCTATCTATCTATCTAAGTTCAAAAATATGACCAGAGGTAAAAAATAAATAATAGTGGACCCAACACTGAGCCCTGTGGAACACCGAGATTAACTGAGACCGAGCATTCTTAAAGGATTAGTTCACTTAAAATAAAATTTTCCTGATAATTTACTTTCCTCCATGTCATCCAAGATGTTCATGTCTTTCTTTCTTCAGTCGAAAAGAAATGAAGGTTTTTGATGAAAACATTCCAGGATTATTCTCCTTATAGTGAACTTCAATGGACTCCAGATGGTTGAAGATCAAAATTACAGTTTCAGTGCAGCTTCAAAGAGCTTTAAACGATACCAGACGAGGAATAAGAGTCTTATCTAGAGAAACAATCACTCATTTTCTAAAAAAATACAAGTGTATATGCTTTATCAACACTAAATATCACATTGAACGTGCTTCCGCTTTCCGTATTCTTCAAAACGCTTACGCTGTATGTCCTACGCCTTCCCTGTTCAACTTACAGAACGAACGGAGAACCAGTTTCGTTTTTTTTCCGTAAGTAGAATAGGGAAGGTGTAGGACATACAGCGTAAGCGTTTTGAAGAATACGGAAAGCGGAAGCACTTACAAGGTGATCATTTGTTTATATGAAGCATACACATTTACATTTTTTTCGAAAATGAGCGATGGTTACTCTTTTTCCTCGTCTAGTATTGTTTAAAGCACTTTGAAGCTGCACTGAAACTGTAATTTTGACCTTCAACCATCTGGAGTCCATTGAAGTCCACTATAAGGAGAAAAATCCTGGAATGTTTTCATCAAAAACCTTCATTTCTTTTTGACTGAAGAAAGAAAGACATGAACATCTTGAATGACATGGGGGTGAGTAAATTATCAGGAAATTTTCATTCAGAAGTGAACTAATCCTTTAATCTATCTATCTATCTATCTATCTATCTATCTATCTATCTATCTATCTATCTATCTATCTATCAAGAGTTGTTCTGAGATGAATTGTCCTCTCTGCAGCAGACGGGCGGTCACAGAGCATCAGTTGATGCATGATCGCGGTCGCTCCATTCAGAGTCTGAAGAGACTGATCTGGCTGTCCAGTGCGATCGAGGGGCTTCACACCGCACAGACCCGCACACTGACCACCGACGAGCCGGACAGCAGGTGGCGCTTTCGCGGTCCTCAGCCCGGTAGAGACAGCAGCAGCCACAAGAGGGCGCTAGAGACGCTGTTGAGCGACATGTACAGACCTCACCTCACTTCTGGACTGGACGGAGAGAAATAGCGCCATACGAGCACCATTCTGATTCCCCGGGAAAACTAACCAATGACAGTCCGACCACGTCTATAATGAGACTGACTGGCGAAACGCTGATGAACAAAACTAGATTGCTGCCTTTATAATCAACAAAATTGGATAGTTATTGATTAGAATGTAAGCGATCTAGTTTTGGCGCGTTTCTCCCTCTGCGCAGACGCAGAGCGGCTCATCCGTGATCTTCACCTGTATAAATCTGTCATGTATTCAAGAAATATAGAATCAGTTTAGAATATTTCTTTGAAATACACCACGTGCAATCGCATTACCATGGTCTTCACTAATCACCTACACGTCCAAAAATATATGTATAAAAAATATCACGCTGTTTTTGTTTTGTAAGTGTTGATTTATTTATGAGCAGAGGATGTGTTGGATGGGTTTCAAATCATTCTTGATATATATGGATGGCTATAAACAGATCGTATTTTTGATTTATTATGTATGTGTGTGATTAAAGATGCTTTTAAGTAAACTGTTGTTCATTTCAGAACTCAATTCGGTTAAATATGGTGTAATGAATGTTTGTGTGTTTGTAATACACAAAATGAAGCACGACACCAAAACAATGCATTTTTATTCGTTTTTCTAACAATAGTGAAGGTCGTTTCCATTTAGTAGCCTATATTTATTGCTTGCACAACTATGTCATATAGGCCTACAGCTGCAAATCTAATTTGAGTTTAGTTTGCAAAGTATTAATACAAAACATTATGAATTTCACAGTGCCCAGTATGAATTTGTGCATGAATATAAAATGATGAAGTAAAATTGAAGTTCCACCCAGCTAACAGGCAACGTTATCTCAAAGTTATGAACAAACGTTTTATTTCTGACACGTTTTAGTTGGATGTTTGTCTTTTTTAAACGTTCAGAGAACATCGAAAAGTAACGTCCCCATAATGTTTGAAGAATGATAAATGGAATGTTTCCTTAACGTTCGCGTAACCAAGAAACAATAACTAAAAACTGGATGTTTTGAACGTTCAGAGAACATTCAGAAATAACGTTTTCATAACTTAATGGAAACGCTGGCAAAAAGTATTTTTGTTAACTGGGTCAGAATATAAAACAGTATGAAATATGAAATGCTTCACATCAAAGAAAAGTAAGCAGATGAACAAAACGCAGTGATTCATTCAAACTTGAAACGAATTATTAAAAAGTATAAATCCTCTCGCTGCAGAAAACATAAAAGTACTAAAGTAATCCATCAGTTTTACAGGATTCTCGGATTTCAAACCCTCACGGTAGAAATCACAAGTAACTAAACGTCTCTTGATGCAGAAAGTGAAAGGTTTGGGTTTCTCTCTCATGCACACAAACACTCTCTCTTCACTTTTGTACAAGTGTACGTCCACTATCATTTCATTACCCTGCAAAAGATAAAAACAATGGCTTTAATTGACAAAATGAGAGTTTGAATAGTCTAAAATATCTCAAACGTCACCTAGAACATCTTGACCTAGAAGCTAAAGTGAGACCTGAATCATCAGATGATCCCTGCGATATATGAGACACACTTGAGATAGACAGACCAAATGAAGGACTACACTTACTATTTCAGCCATTTCTATATTTTGCAGAAATAGTAGTATAGCGTGCTGTTCGGAAAGGGTTAGTTCACCCAAATATGAAAATAATTTAATTAATTACTCTCCCTCATGTTGTTCCACACCCGTAAGACCTTCGTTCATCTTCAGAACACAAATTAAGATATTTTTGATGAAATCCGATGGCTCAGTGAGGCCTGAGCAATGACATTTCCTCTCTCAAGATCCATTAATGTACTAAAAACATATTTAAATCAGTTCATGTGAGTACAGTGGTTCAATATTAATATTATAAAGCCACGAGAATATTTTTAGTGCGCCAAAAAAACAAAATAACGACTTATATAGTGATGGCCGATTTCAAAACACTGCTTCAGGAAGCTTCGGAGCGTTATGAATCAGTGTGTCGAATCAGCTGTTCGGAGCGAATCATGATTCAACACACTGATTCATAACGCTCATACATTACATTAATGGATCTTGAGAGAGGAAATGTCATTGCTGGCTACGCAGGCCTCATTGAGCCATCGGATTTCATCAAAAATATCTTAATCTGTGTTCTGAAGATTAACGAAGGTCTTACGGGAGTGGAACGACATGAGGGTGAGTAATAAATTATATTATTATAATTTTTGGGTGAACTAACCCTTGAACATTGCTAATCTCAAAATGGTGCTCCCTCACAAAACAAGGCTTTCCCAGAATTCATTGCAGCTATCTTTAATCCAAGATGGCGGACGGAGTCAAGTGAGTATATTTGTAGTCATTACTGTTTTTTTTATAAATTTTATTTTAAATTTATTTTATATCAAGTAACAAAAATGTTTTTATGGTTTTGTCGTAGGCTAATGATCTTCTCTTACATCACTGCAGGATGTCGGCCAGTTTATCTTGATAGTACTCGTAGTTCTCCTGGCAGTCCTCCCACGGCGTGAACTGCTCCTCGTCGTTCTCTACGAACGTGTCCCAGGTGTAGGTGAAATCCAGCGGCTTCATCATGCGCAGTTTGCAGCCAGCAGCCGCCAGCGCCTTTAGCCCCGCCTGAATCTCAGGCTCCTCCCACTCGAAGAGTCGCGCGGAGAAGATCGCCAGACGGACGCTTTTCCTGGACTTCAGGACCTCCGCCAACTTTCCGGCGCAGACGGCACATGGGCTGGACGACATGTACCATGTGATGGTGTATTTGCAGGCGGGGTCATAGTTGGGCAGGACCTGCTGGAAGAACGCCTCCTCGGCGTGGCCGCCCGCGTGCTCGTCTTCGATGTAGCCCCGGAGGAGGCCGTCCGAGCCCTGGTCCACCAGATAACACAAGAAGGTTTTATTCCGGCCGGACGAGTACTCGACATTCTTAAACTGGAACTTGAAGAAAAATGGGTCCATGCGATCCCTGTGGACATAAAAGGGGGTGAATTCAAGATCTGCACAGCGCCCTCTACTGGAACCTCTTCACATTACAAGGTATTTAGCTCAGATTAGTCACATGATACTTTTAGCTGCTCAAAGTTTGGAACACAACTTGGTTAGACATGTGACTTTAGTTTTCTATCAATTTTAGAGTCCAGATTATTTTGTAAAATATATATTTTGTGTAAAATAAAACGTTTAGCTTGCTTTACAGTAAGCTTAATCTTCTGTAACTGTTTTACACTTTAATTTTTTTGATGTGTTTTCACTTCACTGCAATAATCTCCTGAGTGTCTCTTTAAAAAGAACCAAACTTAGGTCTGTATTCCAAAGCATTCATGAATTGCAAACATTTAAGTTCATGCTATGCTCCAAAAGGAGGGTGATTATTTACAGTTAACAGGTTAAATGTGCATAAAAGTATCTCGGCTGTATTATTACCCAGCATTCCAGATTCTGCAGCCTCCGAGGGGGTTTCTGTGGTCGTTTATAACAGCTCCTTCACAGGCTGACAGATGGAAGGGTTGTCAGGGTTATAAATACCCTCAGCGGGGGCAGAACTTTATTCTTGGAGTCTGACCCATATACAGAACCGTTTGTGGTGAGACGGTTTGGAAGTATTGTGTGTGTTTGCTGCCAGATGAACCTGTTTCATCTGTAATGAGCACCTGCTATTAGATGATCCATAACAATTCACAGCTTTAATGTGTCGACAGAATCAAACTCATCAAACTCGCTTGGATTCTTAATCGCCAGTCGGAAATGCAAAATACCCAAAACTCAAAGATGTTTAACCCTTTAGAAATGCAGCAAACATCTCAACGATGTCTCAACCTGTGCTCTAGGTAATAATCAGAAATATGAAATGATAATTTCTCATCAGATGATCTGAGCTGCTCCACGTTCATTTTGCAGCTCTAGACTCGACGACTGCTGACTCATTTGGGTCTGTTTTTATTTCTCCTTGGGAATTTTAGTAGAAACATCTGAGAGGACGTTGATACCTACATGAGATTCAATTGAGAACTTGTTGGAGACTAATAAAGTTCTTGTTATTTCAGGTTCTTCAGATTTGTGTTTTGGTTTCTAGAGTCTTCAAAGCACCAGGTGGATGTTCTAACGTTATTTTTAAGAGCGTGTTCTTTAGACGACACACTGCAGACAGCGAGACACATCACCGCCTGTCACGACTGACCTTGGTGGGGGTTGGGTTGAATCTATCTGCTCTACACAAGCTTTTGACCTGAATGTTCATGCAATTCCCTACAGAAACACAATTCTTAAAAACAAAGGTTCTTCATTGGCATCAGTGGCTCCATGCAGAACCTTCAACATCCCTGGAAACTTTCCATTCCACAGTAGGTTCTTTATAGCAGAGATTCTTCAGATTATTCTTAAAAATAAAGCTTGTTTATTGGCATTAATGGTTCCATGAAGGACCTTTAACATGAAACCTTTTCACTGCACAAAAGATTCTGTCTTCTGGAGAAATGTACTCTCTTAAAATAAAGCAGTAATTCCATAGAAGAACGATTTTTGATTCCTTTCTTAAAAGAACCATTTTTTTCTTTGTGTGAAGAACCTTTGATGTTAAAGGTTCTTCATGGAACCATCAATGCCAATCAAGAAAAAAGTCTTCTGAAGTCACAATGCTTTGTCTGAGGAACCGACCCTTAATTATTCATTTATTAATTTATTCTTGTCATCTGTTGTCATTCGTGTTTGTGTAGATTGGCATACTCCGCTAGAAGATGCCACTGATCCCAAGCACCATTGGTTATCACATATCATGTGACCGATTGTGATTCAGCAAGTTTGTGAGCAAAAGTATGACTGGATCTGTTCCTCACACACAACTGTCATATGGCTTAAGAAGAGTTGAAATATAGCGCACAAGTAACATTGACTACTTTTACGAAACTTTTAAGGTTCCAGTAGGGTGTTTTTGATGACATAGAAGCACCATTTTGGTGTTTAGTGAACAGTTCTTCATTTTTTTAAAGTGTGAAGAACATTTTAATAATCTGAAGAACTTAAAGAACCATAAGGGGTTCCATGGATGTTCTTCATGGAACCATTGATGCTAATAAAGAACTTTTATTTTAATTAAGTGTACGTTTATGATGTTTTCTGTCTTTTTTTGAGCTCGAGAGCAGAAACAACATCTCCTGTTGTGTTCCACAGAAGAAAGAAGGTAGTACAGGTATGGACTGTAAATGAAGGTTCAGTTCTAGCTCCTCGTCTAATGTTCTGTCGTGTCTCTCTGTGTTTTCAGACTCACCCTGTGATGATCTCAAACGGCGGCAGCTCCATTGGCTCAGGTTTATCTCCGTTCGCTGCGGCTCCATTCTCTGCACCGGTGACGGCGGCAGCAGCCTCTCCGTTCTCCACGGGCGCGTTCTTCCCATTTACCTCAGGTTTCTCTCCTTCTTTCGGAGGTTTATCCTCTTTCTTTGCCTCATTTTCTGCTTTCTCTTTCCTCCTGACGGTCAGGCGAGAGCCGCTGCTGCTCTTTCTGTCAGCCATCTCTGAAACTAAACACACACACACACACCTCAGTATTTATAACAGCACTTGAGTGTGTGTGTGTGTGTGTGCAGCTGTTGGTCTGTTCTATTAAAAGACCTCCTGGCCATAGAGATGATAGATAAACGAAATCTTACACAGGATACATCGTCAAAAGTTGGGCACTTCTTTCTCAGATATCAAAATTATTTTTGTTGTTGTAGCACATAGTGAAGTAAAACATCATGACGTGGGTTTATTAATGCTCCAATATAGACAAAGAAGAAGCTCAAATATAAAAAAAAACAAGTTCTAAGAACTTTTGCTAACATTCCCATTCAGTTATTTCGGAATCTTCTCTGAACGTTCAGAACCTCATTGTTTTTCTTGGTTATGTGAACGTTAAGGGAACATTCCATTGTATCATTCTTCAGACATTATTGGAACGTTACTTTTGGATGTTCTCAGAACAAGTAGTGACATTTAAAAAATGTTAAACATTTGAGGTAAAATCGTTCCATGAACAATGTATAAATATTTGTTTTTGTGCTAAGAACATTATTAACGACCAGATAACTTTTAAACAAACATTCTATTTCTTATATATATATATATACACTGCGTTCCAAATTATTATGCAATTGACATATCAGTAAGATTTCAGTACAATAAACATTCAGATTTTAGTTTTTCTAAGAAAATGTTTGTTTGTTTATTTATCCATGTCTTTTTAGATAACTGGTATCAATCTCAGACAAAATAATTTGCCAGGTCTATGGAAACCCTACTTAGAGGTTGTTCCACATTATTAAGCAAGTCACAGTTCTCATGCAATATGGAGAGGAAGAAAGATCTTTCTGAAGATGAAAAGCATGAAATGGTGCAATGTTGTGCAAAAGGCATGAAAACAACTAATATTGTGTGAAACTGAATGGAGATTATCAAATTATCATAAGATTTGTGAGTGATTTAGAGCACAGCAGAACTCGGTCAGATAAAGGCTTTTTAATGAAAGGTCCTATCAAAAAAATTAGTTGTATTAAAAGGGCAGCTATAAAAAAGCCAGTGTTGAGCAGCAAACAGGTATTTGAAGCTGCTGGTGTCTCTGGAGTCTCAAGAAGCTCTCCATCAGGCTGGCAGTTGTGCGTAAAGATGCATTTCAGCCACTCCAAACCAAACATCACAAAGAGAAACACTTACAGTGGGTGTAGAAATACATTTTCAAACAGTTTTATTGCTGTGGTGTTTTTTGCAGCATGGGATAGTGCATAGTGCATTGTACAAATAGTGCATTGTACTATGCACTATCCTCCTTTTTATACCATAGCTGAAAATGAATTATTATGAACTCCACATATCTTGCAAAAGTCATTTTAATACCCTCCATCTCACTTCCCAGTATTCCAGCCCAAATCATCACCCACCAGCTCCTTGCTGACGTCGCAGTCTTGTTGGAACGTGGAGCCATTCACCAACCATCCAGAAATCCATCCATTTAGACCATCCATTGCAGTACTGCATTTAAAAATTAGTCTTCATGTATTTCTAAACCCATGGTAAATGTTTCTCTGTGTGAGGTTTGGTTTGGAGTGGCTGAAATGCATCTTTACGCACAACTGCCAGCCTGCATGGAGAGCTTCTGGAGACTCCAGAGACACCAGCAGCTTCAAATACCTGTTTGCTGCTCAACACTGGCTTTTTTTATAGCTGTTTCCATAGATCTGGCAAATTATTTTGTCTGAGATTGATACCAGTTACCTAAAAAGACATGGATAAATAAACGAACAAACATTTTCTTAGAAAAACTAAAATCTGAATGTTTATTGTACAGAAATCTTACTGATTTGTCTCTTGCATAATAATTTGGAACGCAGTGTATATATATACAGTGGTGTGAAAAAGTGCTTGCCCCCTTCCTGATTTTTTATTTTTTTGCATGTTTGTCACACTTTATTGTTTCAGATCATCAAACAAATTTAAATATGAATCAAAGATAACACAAGTAAACACAACATGCAGTTTTTAAATGAAGGTTTTTATTATGAAGGGAAAACAAAATCCAAACCCAGCAACAACTGCAATCAAGCGTTTGCGATAACTGGCAATGAGTCCGTTACAGCACTGTGGAGGAATTTTGGCTCACTCATCTTTGCAGAATTGTTGTAATTCAGCCACATTGGAGGGTTTTCGAGCATGAACCGCCTTTTTAAGGTCATGCCACAGCATCTCAATAGGATTGAGGTCAGGACGTTGACTAGGCCACTCCAAAGTCTTCATTTTGTTTTTCTTCAGCCATTCAGAGGTGGACTTGCTGGTGTGTTTTGGATCATTGTCCTGCTGCAGAACCCAAGTTCGCTTCAGCTTGAGGTCACGAACAGATGGCCGGACATTGTCCTTTTTTTTGGTAGACAGCAGAATTCATGGTTCCATTTATCACAGCAAGTCTTCCAGGTCCTGAAGCAGCAAAACAGCCCCAGACCATCACACTACCACCACCATATTTTATGGTTGGTATGATGTTCTTTTTCTGAAATGCTGTGTTACTTTTACGCCAGACGTAATGGGACACACACCTTCCAAAAAGTTCAACTTTTGTCTCGTCAGTCCACAGAGTATTTTCCCAAAAGTCTTGGGGATCATCAAGATGTTTTCTGGGAAAACTGAGACGAGCCTTTATGTTCTTTTTGCTCAGCAGCAGTTTTCGTCTTGGAACTCTGCCATGCAGGCCATTTTTGCCCCGTCTCTTTCTTATTGTTGGAGTCATGAACATTGAGCTTAACTGAGGCAAGTGAGGCCTGCAGTTCTTTGCATGTTGTTGTGGGGTCTTTTGTGACCTCTTGGATGAGTCGTCGCTGTGCTCTTGGGGTAATTTTGGTTTCATTTGTGGATAATGGCTCTCACTGTGGTTCGCTGGAGTCCCAAAGCTTTAGAAATGGCTCTATAACCTTTTCCAGATTGATAGATCTCAATTACTTTCTTTCTCATTTGTTCCTGAATTTCTTTGGATCTCAACATGATGTGTAGCTTTTGAGGGTGTGGATAGAGAAACCGAACTCAGGTGTGATAAACCACAGTTAAGTTATGTTTTAACAGGGCCATGTGGGTTTGGATTTTGTTTTCCCTTCATAATAAAAACCTTCATTTAAAAACTGCATGTTGTGTTTACTTGTGTTATCTTCTTCATATTTACATTTGTTTGATGATCTGAAACATTAAAGTGTGACAAACATGCAAAAAAAAAAAAAAAAAAAAAATCATGAAGGGGGTAAGCTCTTTTTCACACCACTGTATATATAATTCGAAATTGAGAAAAGTGTTGGATATTGGTGAAAAGTGTGTTTTATTGTAGCGCCATGAGTGTTGAATTTAGAGACATTTTTAAATTTGGTTTTCAAAAGAAAGATTGCTATCAAAGATCACTTCTACACTTTAGAAGCAAATTTACACTTCTCAGTTTCTCCAGATGAAAAGACCAAGATAAACTCGCATGTGTTTCATCTAGAGTTTTAAAAGAGTTATTTTGCTCAAATTCACCAAAATACCAAAGTCTGCAATCAAAAGCAAAACATCTGATTATGAACTAATTTCTCATCAAATTTTCCCAAGACCAAAACTTTCTGGTAACCAAATGATATTTCTCTAAATGAATGATTACATTTACAGGTTACTGTATGTTTGCATTAATGTTCAATCATGGATTTTGATGTAACAACACAAACATTGTACATGTGATTTACTGGCTTTTGAGTCGAATGAAGATGTTTTTCTCTTTTATTTGATCTGTTCAAACATCAGTGTGTCTGGTTTGATCTGTCGGTGGATAAACAGCTTCTGCTGGATGTTTGTCGTCTCTGTGTGCGTCAGCAGTTTGTGGCTGAAGTATTTCTTCATTTTCTCTCCTGCTAATAAGAAGATCACAATCTTCCACTCCACACTAAACATCTTTACACTGAAATAAAGTGAATCCATCAACAGTCAAATAAGAGTCGCAGGTCAGAGGTCAAATATGATTGGCAGCTCACAGCACTAAATAACACACCAGTAGATTCAGATATCTAGTCCAATATTTCACTCTTCTGCTATTAGTTTTCATTCAGGCCCAGAATTCATTTGAAAATGTAAGATCGGCAAAAACTTGTTGATTTTCGTGATGGTAAAGGAGACGGATGTGTGAGCGGAAACTAACTGAGGATGGGAGGATTCACACACACCCAGATAAATATCACAGTCAATATCACAATCTGAGTGCTTTCAGACATTTTAAGAGTCACTATCGTGGGCTTTTCAGTGAACCGATGAAGAAAATGTTCCTCAAGTTAGTTTTGCTCTGTTTGTGGCGTCTGGATGGTGAGTTTTAAATGTGTTTTTATGGCTTCAGTTGTTTCTGTTCTGGTACCATGTGATAAATTACTGGTTAAATTAGTTAGAGAAGATTAACATTCACTGTTAGTGTCAGCGACGGTGGCTGTAGTGAAGCGCACGACTCAGGAAATAACTCAAATGGTTTAAATGTGACATTAAACATTAAAAATGTCTTTTTTAGTTATTGATCCATATATAAATCTATTTCTCTTTTCATTCATCATCTTTTGACTTTGTGCTGCTGCAGAATATTATTCACGTCACATTTAAATGATTCAAAGTATTTCAGTGAAGCTTCATCAAACCAACATCAAGTGATTTTAAAGCTTTAATCTGTGAAAAACTCTGTTCTTCAGGAGTGTTTGGTTATTATAAACAGAAGAGAGTGTTTGAGGGAGATTCAGTCACTCTAAACTCTGATCCTACTGAAATGAAGAATAATGTTTGGATGAAGTGGTGGTTTAAAGATCATAAATACACTTTAATAGCTGAAATCAATAAACGGGCCGACAGATTCACTGTAAATGATGATGTTCTTGATGGGAGATTCAGAGACAGACTGAAGCTGGACAATCAAACTGGATCTCTGACCATCACAAACTTCACAATGAAACATGCTGGAGATTATAAACTACAGACTGGTTACTATAAGAGTGTTGATTTCCGTCTCATTGTCATTGGTGAGTTCAATATCATTTTCACCTGTTTTATATTTTAATCAGCACAAAGATTCAATTAATAATCCAAACTAAATTTTGCTTCTGTTGTTTAATGATGAAATTTCAAATTTAAGTTTAAAACCATTTACTTTCATAAATGAGTGTCTTAATCTGTGTTGAACCTGTTTGTGTTTGTTCTCCATGTGTGTGTTTGATTCAGTGTCAGTGAAGGAGGGAGATTCAGTCACTCTCGACTCTACTCTTACTGAAATGAAGGATGATGATGATATTCAGTGGTGGATTGGAGATTATAAAAATGCTGTAATAGCTGAAATCAATAAACGGGGCATCAGATTCACTGTAAATGATGATGTTCTTGATGGGAGATTCAGAGACAGACTGAAGCTGGACAATCAAACTGGATCTCTGACCATCACAAACATCACAATGAATCATAGTGGAAATTATGAAGTACAGACCAAGGATATAAGGGTTGATTTCTATCTCGCTGTCATTGGTGAGTTAAAACATTTTCTCTTTCGATATTACACTTGTACTGCATCATTTGCCTTATTATTATAAGGCAAGACGCTACAGGGAAAACTCCTTTTTCACCAATTTCTGAAGCCTTACAGCAAGCCAGTAGTGAGCAAGCCAATTTGATCGGCAGTCAGAACAGCTCGCCACTCACATTCTCAAGCAGCCTGGTCAGCGCTTCGCTCCTGAGCTGCCTGCAGCACCGAGCATATGCTTCCCGGTGTTTCATTTACATTTATTCATTTGGGAGACGCTTTTATCCAAAGAGACTTACAAGTGAGGAATACAACAAGTGAGTCGTCATGACGAGGCAAATAGACACAAGAAGTGCTCACAATACAAGTTATAGGCAGTGCTCAGAGAGGGATTAAAGGAAGTGAAAGGATAGGTATAGGATTTTTTTTTAGTATGAGGATCACAAAAGAGATGAGTTTTCAGCTGTCTTTTGAATATTGCCAGGGATTCTGCACTCCGGATGAAGACAGGAAGATCATTCCACTAGCAAGGGACAGTGAACATGTTCTGGAGAGTGATTTCGAGCCTCTCTGTGATGGTACCACAAGCCTTCGCTCCTTTGAAGGCCGTAGGTTTCTGGTAAGAGTGTAGACTCGTAAGAGTGAGTGGAAGTAGGAGGGTGCTGAGCCTGTGGTAGATCTGTAAGCAAACGTCAACACCTTGAATTTGATGTGAACAGCAAGTGGTAGCCAGTGCAGAGAGATGTGAAGTGGGCTCTTTTGGGCTCGTTGAAGACGAGACGTGCTGCTGCGTTCTGAATCATTTGTAGAGGCTTGACTGTGCATGATGGCAGTCCAGCCAGAAGAGCATTGCAGTAATCAAGCCTAGAAATGACCAGAGCCTGGACCAGAAGTTGTGTTGCATGTTCTGTTAGAAAGGGCCTGATTTTCCTGATATTGTAAAGTGCAAATCTGCATGACCGAGCTGTCTTTGCAATGTGGTCTTTGAAGGTCAGTTGGTCATCAAGGATTACTCCAAGATTTCTGGCCGAATTTGATGGAGTAATTGAGGATGTACCTAGCTGGATGCTGAAATCATGATTTAGAGTCAGATTGGCAGGGAAGATGAGAAGCTCAGTCTTAGCCAGGTTGAGCTGCAGATGATGTGAAGTTAATAAATGTAATTTCGGGAGGAGTACGGCCATCTAATCTTCCAATTAATACCAAGGTATAAAACCAGCATCTTACCTCTTTCTGTTGTTAGTTCTTTTGGCATTCCTCCTCCTCCCCTTCTCCTCCTTTTGTACTAATTTTGCTTGTTATACAGGGGCAATCGGAGCTCGAGAAGGATATTCTTTCCAAGCCCCTCTATAGCAGACAGCAAGCCAAATCTGTTTACCACTTACGCTAAGATTATTTGGGCACACAAACTCATGAAGTTCTTTCATCCATGCCGAGATGTCCGCCAGACAGCTTGTGATTTGTGCAGCTACTGTGGGATCATCTGGTTGGAATGAAAGGAAGAGTTGTGTGTCATCAGCATAGCAATGGTAGGAGAAACCATGTGCCTGAATGCTGGGACCAAGTGATGTAGTATAAATGGAGAAGAGGAGGGGTCCAAGAACTGAACCCTGAGGAACACCCGTGGTCAGTTAATGAGCTTTGGATACCTCCCCTCTCCAGGCAACCCTGAAAGACCTTCCTGAGAGATAGGATTCAAACCAGAGAAGTGGAGTACCTGTGATGCCCAGTGACGAGAGGGTGGACAGGAGGATCTGATGATTCACCGTGTCAAAGGCAGCAGATAGATCGAGCAGAATGAGAACTGATGATTTGGAATCAGCCTTTGCAATCCGCAGGGATTCAGTGACCGACAGCAGTGCAGTCTCAGTCGAGTGGCCACTCTTGAAACCAGATTGATTGACATCCAATTGGTTGCTCTGTGAGAGGAAAGATGACACCTGGTTGAAAACAACTCGTTCAAGTGTTTTTCCTATGAAGGGTAGGAGAGAAACAGGTCTGTATCTGTCTACAAGAGACGTGTTTAATGTGGGTTTCTTAAGCAGTGGGGTTACCCGAGCCTGCTTGAATGTGTTAGGGAAAGTGCCAGTGTGGAGAGATGTGTTGATGATGTGTGTCAGTGCTGGTAAAAGTGTGGGAGCGATGGCTTGTAGAAGGTGTGTGGGGATGGGATCTAGAGGGCAGGTGGTGGGATGGCTGGAGAGGAGAAGTTTGGATACTTCTGTCTCAGTGAGGGAGGAGAATGAAGAGAGGAGGTGTGTGGCTGTGTGTGTGGAGCGGAGAACTGACTGCTGATGGTAGATGTTTTGTCAGTGAAAAACTTAGCAAAATTATCAGCAGTTAGAGATGAGGTGGGTGGTGGTGGAGGGGGACGGAGGAGAGAGTTGAATGTTTTGAAAAGTGTGTGTGTGTTTGAAGCACTGTTGATTTTGCTGTGGAAAGTTTTGGAGTTGTAGATTAAAAGTAACAAAGAAATGATCAGAAATGTGCAGAGGATTTACCAAAATGTTGTCAGTGATGCTGTTGCGAGTGTAAATTAGGTCAAGTTGGTTGCCAGATTTGTGTGTACTTGTGGTGATGAGCCGATTGAGATCGAATGAGGCTAGAAGAGAGTGGAAGTCTGAAGCATAAGGCTTCTCTAGATGAATGTTGTGTAATATATAACGACGTAGCGGTTATTAATCAATTTATGGATGAAATATGAATATAATAATTCATAAAGCCTTATGAATAAATTATGATTCATATATCGACCCAACGGGGAATTAAACATATATTGTGAATTAATTACAACGAATTATAATCAATTACATATATGTTTAGTTCTGGTTTACTAATTATTTAGCGAAACTGTTGGTTTGTCCAGCAAACTGCAGCTCCTCAGAATGTTATAAAATATTAGGAACGGAGTTATTCTCTGGCCAATGATATTATAGCATCAAAGCATAAAACGATCGAAAAACTTTAAAGTGACTTGGTCTTCAGTTGAAAGAACAAACAGAGCAATCTAGCATGAATTAAGTGTTTAATATATGCAGCTACGACTACAGAGATTATACGTCTAAAATATATACAGAAGGTATACACATATATATACACAAAAGTGAAAATGAAGAAAAGACAGGAAAAGAAAGATGATCAAAGAATGGCAAATTACACAGTTAAACCTTTTTGAGAGAGCCAGCACAGAAATCAGTTTAAACAAATTTCAGGTAAATTCTAATACTTGCTTATTGGTTCAAGTCCGTGTGTAGCAGTTTCAATGCGCCTGGCTGGGTTGGTCCTTTCAGAGAGGGTTTCTCCGGCGGGGTTTTCAAAAGAGGTTTAAACTTAAGTAACTTAACCGAAGAGAGAGAGAGAAAGAGAGAGTCCAGAGAAGTGGTCCCGAAGATGAGCGCGATGGCAGCGCGTGGTCACAGGAGGCGTCCGTGCACGAGGTGCTCGTGAGACCATCGGGAGACAAAGGAGAGGAAGGAGAAGGAGAAGGTGTATGTCGTTGTTTTTATGGAAACCCAAGCTAACACACCTCCTGAATTGTAGCGACCAATAGATGCGCAGCACTATTTGGCGGGCAAAGTTCCTTTGTTTGGTCTCCTAGCTGAATTTGCATACTTAATGACTATCAGATCGGATTTCGAGATGGAGTCCGTTCTTCACAGGATCATTAAACACATAGAAAAATGCATTTGTCCGCTGTGTGACATATCTCAATGAATAGCTCGAGTCCGGAGCTTTACGGAGAGATCAAACTTGACAGATCAGAAAGGCATAGAAAGGAAGTTATGGTTTACAGACAGAATTCTATCATTAAAATGCACACTAGCACAAATACACTCATTTAAACACTAGAAAACATGCATACGCTTCAAAATACAGGATGGGTATATGTTGGCATAGTTGTATTTTACATATACAGTCAAAAATGTATGTTTGTGTGTTTCTGTATGTGTCTCTGTGTGTGTTTTTGTGTGTGCCTGTGTGTGTGGGCGTTGGAATGTGGATCTGGCCCGTAGTCCACATGAGGGGCCCCTTTGATGTCCTAAGAGCAAGGAAATTGGGCCTCCTGTGTTACCTCGGAGGGCAACAAAGGTGTCAAGTGGGCTCATCTTTAGCAGACTGTTCGGAGCCGATTTAGTGATTAACGAACACAGTTCATCAGGTTAAAAGCGTTCTGAAAACTCCAAAGTTTATTGATTATCCTGATACATGTGCATATGCTACAGTTGAAATCGCCAAAAACTACAAGTGGGTTACCATCCTCTGGGAATGAGGACAGCAGCATGTCCAGTTTCTCTACAAAGGTACCCAGTTGGCCTAGAGGGCGATAAATTACTACGATATGAATTTTGACAGGAATAAGGGTTGTAATACCATGAAACTCAAATGAATTGTTGTTGCAACGAGAGAAATGAGTCGAGAATTTCCAGTTGTCAGAAATGAGAAGACCTGTGCCCCCACCCCTCCCAGATTGGCGAGGAGTATGAGAGAAAGTGACTTAAGATGGATACTGACACCATTTTCTTCCAGAGCTGCTGTGCAGCCAAAATTATATACCAGCTAACGAGTTCGTTTGACCATATAATCTTTAGGGTATTAGATTAGCTAATTTGGCTTGCTGTCCACTGAGGAGGGGCTCGATGAAGCAGCTTCAACTCGAGCTCTGATATACGCCCCCAGTGAATAAATATAGATTATGATTACATAGGGCAAGGTACCTGAGATGAAGGTGAGTTTGGGGAGGTGGAGGGATGCTGGAACAGCTGAGACTGAAGAGAGGTAAGCAGCTGCTTATATACTCTGGCTGTTGATTGGAAGATTAGATGGGCTCGCTCCTCCCTAAATTACGTTTAGGAACTTCACTTATCACTGTAAAGCTGCTTTAACACAATCTGCATTGTAAAAAGAATATATAAATAAAGGTGACTTGACTTGATGATGGGCGCAGCGAGTGTGTGCAACATCTGGGGAAATCTCACGCAGAAGCCAGAAACCAGGTCCTTTCTGCATAAGCCTCACAATTGTGACCAGCTTATGAATCCCCGTCTATGGCCCAAACAAGTCTGGGTAATGACTATATTTTGTGTTCCCTATATGCGCTCTAGGCTATATGGGATTGGGAGGAGGACTACAGTGTCTTTCAGTCCCCGATTTGTCTGGCCCATCCTGCCCTATGTGCATCCGTCACGAGCCCTTCTTAGTCGCCCCCTTCATAGCACGCCGTGATTGGACTGTCCCCGTAGTGTCTTGCCTTATAATAATAATAAGGAAAACTTATTGTTTTTAAAACTTGTTTTTAATGACAAAGTTGAAATTAATTCATACAGTGCTCAGCATAAATGAGTAAAAACTTAAACGTAAACGACCCCACAACAAAAACTACTACATCTAGTACTTTCAATGGCCTCCATGATTTTTTAATAAATAATTAGACTCACCTTGTTAAATTAGACATTTGAAGTCTAAGATTTTGCTTTGCTCCAGAGACTTTCAGTGGGGTGTACTTTGAGTAAAACTGAAAATTTTGTTCTTTAAGTTATATTATTAACCTTACTTTCATGTTTTAAGTTAAACAGATGTCATATTAAACTTAGTCTTGTCAACATTTTGGAAATTGTTTTTGTGTTCATTGAGATGTTACTTTTCAAAGGGGTGTACTCACTTACGCTGAGCACTATACAGCATTTAGTTTCTTTTTGCTGTTTTATGATATTGTTTATTTCAATTTTAAATTTTAAACTATTGAATATACAAAACGATTATAATCAGTTTATCTGTGACAAACTCTGTTTCAGTGTCAGTGACGGAGGGAGATTCAGTCACTTTCAACTCTACTCTTACTGAAATTAAGGATAATGGTATGATTCAGTGGAGGTTTGGAAACACTTTAATAGCTGAAATTGATAAACAGGACGACATATTCACTGTATATGATGATGATGATGAAGATGATGATGATGAAGATGATGATGATGATGTTCTTGATGGGAGATTCAGAGACAGACTGAAGCTGGACAATCAAACTGGATCTCTGACCATCACAAACATCACAATGAAACACACTGGAGTTTATGAACTATGGACCAAAACTTTCATCAGGCATTCTTATTATATTCATCTCATTGTCTACGGTGAGTTAAATATCAGTTTCACATGTTTTATTTATTACAGCTAGATCTAAAGAAGTATCTTATCATGACTAATGAGTTCAAATGACTAATTCTCTCACTTTCACATGAACAGCAGGTTTATATTTAACTTTCTATTAAATAGTTTTAAATGCTCTACTTTTGATCATCTTGGTTCCTCTGGATGTTTCTTGAATCTCTTCATTCATCCTCATTTCTCTTTATTCTCTGATGTTTTTCAGCTCGTCTGCCTGTTCCTGTCATCAGCAGTAACTCTTCTCAATGTTCTTCATCATCATCATCATGTTCATTGGTGTGTTCAGTGGTGAATGTGAGTCATGTGACTCTCTCCTGGTACAAAGGAAACAGTTCATTGTCCAGCATCAGTGTGTCTGATCTCAGCATCAGTCTCTCTCTACCTCTGGAGGTGGAATATCATGATAAAAACACCTACAGCTGTGTGCTGAACAATCCCATCAGCCACCAGACTCAACATCTGAACATCACTCAACTCTGTCACACATGTTCAGGTACGGCAGCGCTGATGATATTAGCGTTTATTGACTGAGCTGATCTCACTTTGATGTTTTTATTCCTCAGTCCACTGTTGTGGTCCTACTGAAGCTGTGATCCGATTGGTCCTCTCTGCTCTGGTGGGCGTGGCTACTGTCATTCTTGTGGTTTATGACATCAGATCCAGAAGAGCTGAAGGAGATCAAGCACATATTCACACATCAGGTACATGATTGATGATGACTGATTCAGCATATATTAATATTGGTGAGATTGATTAATTTATGGCTTTACATGTTCATCTTTTTCAGGAAGTGCTTAAATCTGAAGCAGAACGCTGAACTTTAAAGATTCTTCAAGTGTGTTTTTGTCATAATAAATACTGATGATTATTTGAGCTTCTCTTTCAGGGTCAGATTTGTAAAACTCTTATTTGTAAGGCTTTATTGTTTATATTTCTCTCAGAGACACACAGATCTCACTTTACTACTACTGCTGTATATTTGTCATGTGTATTTTACACTGTTGTTGAGGATCAAATTAAAATAGCATCTTTTTAATGTGTCTGACGGAGTTGACACAAATTCAGTTCTGAAGTGAATAAATGTACATTTTCAGAAGAAAACATTTTCAGAAAAACCTGTTCCCTTACATGTTCATTAGCTGAGACCTTTGTCTACAAATATATCAGTTTATAATAATGTGTTATTCAATAATAAAAACTAACATCTAAAACATGTTTTGTCTCTTCTCTCAAGAATCAGTGAGATTAAGTTCAGACTTCTATTCTTGCCATAACTCTGATATCATTTCATGATCACTACATTCACTTGCGTCTTGTGTTTTGGGTTCACTAACATCGTCCTGTCAGAGTCTCTGTAACAATTGTAGTCACACATTTATTTCAATAATAATTCCAGATTCTGTAGAAATGCTCTCTGTTACAGTCACAGCTGTGTGTATTTGTGTAAAACATTCTTTATGAACTCCTACACTATTTTTAATACTTTAATACTATTTGTGCAGTTTAATATTGGGAATATAAATGCTTTCTGCACCCAAGATGTAGTCTCATGCTCTTTTATTAGTAATTTTTCTTTTCTTTCTTTATCCATTCATCAGTCCTTACTATGTCTCCATTATATCTGCTGAACTTTAACTAGATATCTCTCTTTTCTTTAGACTATCTTCACATGGCCTTGATGTCTCCATTTCCCTTTCTTCCTGGCATCTGCTACCTTCATCAGCTGGTCATTTTGTGTTTAAGCTTTTTGTCCTTTTTCCCCATTTTTGGAGGCTGTCCTATAGTATCTCTGCGTCATTGATGTCTTGACCTTGGCATCTCTACAGCACTGTTAACAATTTCCCTGTATTTTTACAGTACAGTACTGGCAGCAGGGTTGCCAGCAATGTACTGTATTTCGCTTTACAGCAATGTACTGTAATGCAATTTTACAGTACAAAGAACAGTACTGTATAACTACATAACAGTATTTTACTGTATTTTTACAGTATTTTGTAATTTGATCCAGTTTTACTGTATTTTACTATATTGTAATATATATTGTTATTTTACTGTTAAATATTACTTATAATCATTGCTAATAATGATAAAATATATAATTATATAATACATAGGTTAGAATAGTACATACATACTATAGTTAGTAACATTACAATAGCACTATACTACAGAATAACATTACAAATCAAAAGGCAAACCAAACAGAGTAAATTTAAAAAATATATTTTTATTCAATCAATATATTTAAACATTTCAAAACATTTCAGAATTGTCACCATCTTTCGCCCCATCAGCAACGGCCCTGGTACAGTGCATCAGAAATTTGATTTATCTTAAAAAGTGAGCAACAACAACAAGTGTCCCACAAGATTCACCCCTAACTGAAGGGCACGTGGATGGCTGCAAATAGGCCACAGTCCCTCAGTGTGAAGTCTTCCATTTAAACAAAAAGGACCGAACGAAGCTGTTGACATGTGGGTTGATGGCCATCACTCTGCACCACCGTCCTGGTCTTCTGCTCACTCCCTGTCGGGCAGTACATTTCTTCCCTCCAATGCCAAAACTGTAACAAAGTCAAGGCACAAACACAAATACACGTATTACAAAAACTGTTATCCACAGCACCAATAAAGATGAACAGACAGTGTAAGATAGAAATGTCAAATGAAAATTCTGTAGCAAAACAAAATGCAACTTATTTTAAAGTTTAAAAGGTTGTATTATTATGGCTAATACTTACAAATACGCTTCCTTGTGAAAGCAATGCACTTCCCAGGATGCAAAGACAAGTGGACCACACTGCTGGAAGAAATCAAAATAAATGTTTATTCATTGATGTTGCTTGTTGGGGATAGGCTAACACATACACTGTTGCCACATGCATTTCATATAGGCCTACTTCAATAATACATCTAGTTTAGTAAAATATTATCCTTGACCTTGCTGAATATATTGCCATGGCATGCATTATACTTGCTTTGTTGTCTAATAGATAATTATTAACGGTGATAAAAGTAATTTACACCCCAATTAATATATTTTTTTAATTATCATAATCGTTTATTGTCATTACAGTCACTATGCTACAGAACAGGGTCTTCTTGCCCAAACAGATGCAGTAATAATCTGATCAAGTTAACAATAGCCAATCTTTCTGACCCCAAACCACCCATTTACAGTACGTTTCAAGTGAAACTTAAGTATTTTCGATCTGGGCCGTCTTTTTTCATGTTTTTGTGCCTAAGCACTAACTGTGATGGCCGCTGCAGCCGTCAGCGGACTGCAAATATAAGTTAACTACGTTTGAGCTTGTGTGCACCATCAGTGTACGACTATAAAAGTGCTTGTTTTTCTCACTGACAGGCTAGCATCGGACAACATTATGGAAAGGATCCCCACAGGAATAGACTTTTTTTTAATCGCAAGATCCTTTTTGTTTAAACACAAACGGCCGTCTATCGATCTCCCAGCAGATTCCAACCTCGCGCTCATTAGTAAAACAAACTTCGTTCAAACTCGACAGAAACAAATTAAAACTCAACAAACCCGTTTCGGTTCGTCTTTCCACGGTTCCAACAATCATCGACATCGAGTTTGGTCGAAATAACCCCTAAACTAATTCACTGAGTTAGATTTTAAAATGTCAGGAGAGCAGCGGGGCAAAACAGCGCGTACACATCTAATAACGGTGTTTTCGACTACAGCTAGCAACATTCGCTGGCTAAATGTTTAGTTTCATTCCAGAATAAAAACGATGCACTTTGTAAAAACCTAATAGTAAAATTAACTTACCGAACTTCCAGAAATACACCGTTCTGCTTCTCCAGTCACCAGCGGCCGTGTTCTTCTGTCTGTGTGATGTGACGTCAGGTCAGGTGGCGCATTATTTACAGCAATCCTGTATTATTGCCTGGTATATTACAGCCAGGTTACAGCAGGGTTACAGCAACACTAAAATATACTGTAAAATATTCCCGCTCAATCAAAATTACCCAGAATGCAATATAAATTACAGTATTTTACTGTAATATAGAAATGTGGTACTGTACTGTAGGTTTTTACAGTAATGTGCTGCTAAATCTACAGCGACATTTAACAGTGAGGTGTTGATGTTATTATAATCTAAATTATTATCACTATATTTTCCACACCTTTTTAGTAGGCTATACCTTTCGAATCTGCGTATTCTTATCTAGTTATCACCAAGATAATCAGACAATATAGATATATTTGATTAGTCTTTCTCTATTTCATTTCCACTGGTGGGAATAATGCTGTTCAATAATCAAAACGTTGTTCAAAGTATATGTTGGAATTTGTTCCCCTACTTTCTGTTTATAAAATAGTCAGAACTAGAAAGGGTGAACTCTCTCTCTCTCTCTCTCTCTCAGATTCAGATTGGTTGAGGTAGTGGTCACAGTGCAGCAGGAAGTGTGTCTGAGATCACAGTGAACACAGTCTCTGCTCTCGCGGCTGCCATCTGTCTGTGCCGTCCTCTCTCTACAGCTAGGCTATGATCATATATGTTCTTTCACACAGCTCAGATATTCTGCTGGTTTGTAGTCTCTTTTTAGTTGTAAATTGAGCTCCATCTTCTTTTGTAATTTAGTGGCATCTTTCCAATAGTTGATGTAATTTTGTTTTTGTAATTGAACAGTTTAGTTGTGCCAGATTGTGGTGTGCAGGTTTGGCTGTAGTTTCAGCACCAGCTGTGAGAGGGCGCCCTTGAGCAGGTTCTGCTCCTGACACTGCAGAGCTTCAGTCTGGCATGAGCTCGATTCACTGCATTTCAGGTGCTGGTAGAATTTCAGAGCTCATTTTTGGATGGTTATCAATAAAGGGTACTGTCCTCATTCAGCTCTGCATGAGTTGTTTGGTGTCGCTCTGTTTACTTTTAAGATGCTTTTACAAATTTGAGTATGCAGAGTTTCGGTTTCCTCTTTTTCCCATTTTCAGAAATCTTGGGTTTTTAGAGGTCCCCGTAGCTGGACTTGATTGAGACATTTGCAAAAGGCTTAAAATTAATGAGGCAAATATTGTCTCGTCCGGGGAACTCCAGGCCCAGTCTCTTTCACTGGATGATTCGGATCCAGCTACTCAATCTCAGCACACTGCAGAGTAGAGTGGGTCTGGCGGTGGGCTTCCACTATCTGAAGTCACAGGTTGAGCTTTGTAGGTCACCTCACCATTGGTTAGAACCATTAAGGAGATGAGGTCACTGAATTGATATAGAAAGGAATTAAGGGGGCATTTATTCATAATTTTATATATTATATTTTACATTATTACATTGGGGCAATTTAACTGGGGCCCTGGAGCTCCAATTATTATGGAAGGTTATCATGACACCCTTACCATGTGCCTCCTCTCATCTGAGAGTTGTTTTCTTAATATAGTGGGTAGCATTAGAACAAATCTCACCTGTTGTGATGTGGCTTGGCCTCCTCTCAATTGGAGAGTCATCTTGAAACCAAGGCCACCGCTCATCTGAGCTCCAGGTATTTGATATTTCAAGTGTTCGGCCCTCTGGGGGCTGCCTAGATAACCATTCTGTTGTGAGTGAGTTGGCTTAGAGGGTCTTTCTAAAAAGCTGAAGCCACTGCTCTACTGAGCTCCAGGCGAGATCATGATTTCAAGTGTATAGCCGTCTTTAGGCCTCCTTGATCAAGCACCCTATGCTCCTCTCTCTGAGAGAGTATGAAGCACTATGCTGAAGCCTCGGCTCCCCTAAACTCCAGCTAGATCATGACTTCAAGCGTTCTGCCCTCTGTGGGCCCTCTTGACAATCACCCTGTGGTGAGTGAGCTGGCTTTCTCTCATCTGAGAGCCACTACGTCGAAGCTGCTGCTACATTTTGAAATTTGTTTTGAATATGCATTGCAGTACTGTATGAGTAGAATATATTGTATTTTAGAGGTTAAGTACATGTTCAAATAAAAAGTTTAAAAGTCAAAGTCTCTCTCTCTCTCTTAGTCTTACTCTCTTCTTGCAGCTCCTCGTTCTTTTCACTCACAAGATTTCTCACATGGCCCCTCCTCTCTCTGTCAGAGGCAGTCCGCCCTCTCTCTCTCTCTCTCTCTCTCTCTCTCTTATCACAGTCACCATTTACTTTTGCTATAGGAGAGAGAAACAAGTGTTCTTTCCTGATTCTAGTTTATCTCTATCAGTGGATATTGTTCTTTTTTCAAACAGTCATAATCTGTGCATCATTAATGAAAGAGAGAGAAAAACAGATTCTTTCTCTATTCACACACACAAGTCACCGGGTCACTGTTTATTTCTATCAGGTACTTCTTATTTTCTTAATAACAGCGTGTGAAATTTAGAAAATTGTTTCCTTTGTTTTGTGAAGCCTTGTGCCAGCCACCGTGGTCCTATCCTGACCTCTTCCTGGCTCCTGGCTGGCTCACCAGTAATGTTGTGGCAAATTCAATGTCTCAGTGTCGCTTCAGTTCTGGTCTCAAAGAAATCTCTCAGAGTCGAATTTCCAGGTCTCAGAAGCTTTAACTTTATTGTCAAGCAACAAAGTGAGATGCCAGCTGTTCATCTGATCATCTCACTTGCAACACGATTGAAACTAGAGGTTGCAGCATTTAGCCTCCTTGTTAGTGCATCCGACTCCCATGCCAGACACCCAGGTTCGAGGCCCGCACCTCCATCTGTCAGTCAAACAGACAAACAGGCAGCAGCTAGAGAGGCTGGGAATGTCACGATTGCTGATCCGCTGTCTCATCCTGTTGTCTGCGTGTGTGTGCGTTCGGTCACGTAATCGGTTCGTGTGGGCATCGCTGCTGATTGTCATGATCAGCGGCAGCTGTTTCTCATCACCTCAGCCTATTTAATGCCCTGTCTTTCGTCTCTTGTTTGTCAGATCGTTGTATGAAGTACCCTGTGTTGTTTCCTGTGTTCCTCGTGTGTGTTTCCTGTTGGATCAGAGATCTTCGTGCCGTTGTGTTCCTGTCTCTTGTTCTTCGTTGGATTATTCTCGTTGATCATCACCTGATCTTCACTCACCCGGACTTCAATCACGATCTTCACTCACCTGTTCCACAGCTCATCGAAGTCCCTGCATCATCGCTCTCCTGCTGACTGCCACATTACCTCTGTTTCCTGGTGTGAAGCTCAATAAATGAGATTATTTAACTTGCACTTGCATCTGCCTTTTATTTCCCGTGACAGAGAAAATCTCATCTATCACCGCACCATCAGTAGTGGTGCTCTACAGGGATGTGTGCTCACCCCATTGCTCTTCTTCCTCTACACCTACAACTGCACCACAAAAGATCCCTCCGGCAAGGTCCTGAAGATTACAGATGACACCACACTCATCGGCCTCTTCCAGTACAGTGACGAGTCTGCTTACAGACAGGTGGTTAAAGAGCTGGCCGTCTGGTGCAGTTATAACAACCTGGAGCTGAACACACTCAAAACAGTGCAGATGATAGTGGACTTCAGGAGAAACACTCCAGCATTATTCCCACTCTTCATCATGGACAGCACTGAGGCAGCAGTGGAGTCATTCAGGTTCTTGGGCACCATCATCTCTCAGGACCTGAAGTGGGAGTTCCACATAGACTCCAGCGTGAAAAAGTCCCAGCAGAGACTATACTTCCTTCACCAGCTGAGGAAGTTCAACCTACCACAGGAGCTGCTGAAACAGTTCTACTCTGCAGTGTTGACAGAACCGGGCTAATATGGTCACACTTCCTGGTTCTAGTAAGAACTCAACACAGGCAAACATTACACATGTGATTTACTGGCTTTTGAGTCAAATGAACCCTGTGATGATTTTCTCTTTTATTTGATCTGTTCAAACATCAGTGTGTCTGGTTTGATCTGTCGGTGGATAAACAGCTTCTGCTGGATGTTTGTCGTCTCTGTGTGCGTCAGCAGTTTGAGGTTGAAGTATTTCTTCATTTTCTCTCCTGATAATAAGAAGGTCACTATCTTCCACTCCACACTAAACATCTTTACACTGAAATAAAGTGAATCCATCAACAGTCAAATAAGAGTCACAGGTCAGAGGTCAAATATGATTGGCAGCTCACAGCACTAAATAACACACCAGTAGATTCAGATATCTAGTCCAATATTTCACTCTTCTGCTGTTAGTTTTCATTCAGGCCCAGAATTCATTTGAAAATGTAAGATCAGCAAAAGCTTGTTGATTTTCGTGATGTTAAAGGAGACGGATGTGTGAGTGGAAACTAACTGAGTTTGGGGGAGGATTCACACACAACCAGATAAATATCAAAGTTCAGTGTGTTTCAGATCAATCTGAGGGTTTTCAGACATTTTAAGAGTTACTATCGTGGGCTTTTCAGTGAAGCGATGAAGAAAATGTTCCTCAAGTTAGTTTTGCTCTGTTTGTGGCGTCTGGATGGTGAGTTTTAAATGTGTTTTTATGGCTTCAGTTGTGTCTGTTCTGGTACCATGTGATGAATTACTGGTTAAATTAGTTAGAGAAGATTAACATTCACTGTTAGTGTCAGCGACGGTGGCTGTAGTGAAGCGCACGACTCAGGAAATAACTAAAAGAACAGTTTTTAATCTGTTACGAACCTGTCTTTTCCTTTGTCACATGGTGGTGGAAGTGTGGCGTTTGGATGTGACGTAAATGTCCAATTGGATAATTTATGGGTGGAGAGTATAAATAGCCGGCTGATCTACTCAACAGTACTTCCTCTGGTAGAACGTGTTTCTCCAGAGAAGTCATTTGCTCCAACCTGCTTTCATTTTTGTTCTTCCCAACCTTTCCTACCCACTGGATTCTTATTTTCTTTTGGTTTATTTACTCCCCTAGACATTGTGCTATTTTGTTTGGAACAGATAATTTTGTAATAAACAACATGGCAATTCAAAGAACTCATTTGTGTTTGTGATCCTCTTTATGTTATGGTCAGGAACGAGCTGGCTGTGACAAATCTAATAATCCACAAAATACACAGGAGAATCATGAGGAGAAACACAACCACGTAACGTAGACGATACCGGACGATGAACTGAACAGAACTCAGGCTTTAAATAACAGGGACTGTTAAAGATTTGGTGTGAAGAGAGTATTAAGTGCCTTCAGGGTTGTTTTGAATGTATTTTGTGGGACCCACAAAAACATATAAAATATATCCTAATAACAAACCATGTGTATCAAAGAAATTTAAACAACTATTAATTCAGAAGAAAATAGCTTATTATAATAACAATGTCTCAGCTAAAAGAGACATTCAAAGAGAATTCAAAAGACAAACTAAAGTAGATAAGACCTTAATCAAAAAATTGAGGCTACAATGTCACAAGGAAATTCTAAACAGGTCTGGGAGGGAATCAGGACGATGATTGATATCCCACATAAGAGTATAGAGAAGAAAAACATAAATATGACAGCCACAGATGGGAAAAAAGATTTTGAGCTATCAAACAGGTTAAGTTTGTTCTTTTCTCATTTTTGAGTGGAATAGTGAAGAGAGAAATAAAAATGAAGAAAATATCTTGACATTGACTAATATTTTTTCTATCATAGAAGAAGCTGATGTCAAGAAAATGTTTCAAAAATGCACAATACACACTATAATACAATACACAAGAGTCCTGGGACAGATAATATTTGTGGTTATGTCTTAAAAACCTGTGCTCAGCAATTATCTACAGTTTTTGCTCTGTTGTTTCAAAAGTCTTTTGACCAGCATGTAGTGTCAACTATATGAAAAAACTTTAACTATAGTACTGATTCCTAAAATGAACATGCTTGCATAATGGTCTGAAACTATTCTGATTCGTTCGGGCCGCTCTGTCACTGAATCATCTGAAGAGGTTTCTCGCTCAGTAAAACAAACAGACCATATATCAAGAGAACAAATAGCGCTGTTGTTTAGTTGATTCACTAGTTTGATCTACGCTGCACAGCCAAGTGTCAATCATTTGACAGTGGTAGTGAGTAGCCAGTACGGTTTTACCTGTGGTTACCAAGTCAGTCTCACTGTCAGAATATCTTCATTTAAGCCTATAATAATATGATAATTATAAATAAAACAATTCTTACCAATAACTATGAGGTTGTATAATTAATATATATATATTTTTTATAATTTAAATAGTTGTACAAATCTGTAAATTACTAAGTTTTTACTTATGGTCTTATATCTGCATACTGTTGGGTTTCACATTTCCAAGTAAATACAATGCTTTTAAGGTATATTTTAGCTCATTTATTGAAAGTGTTATGCGCCACCACAACCCTCCACTTTTCGGTTTGATGATCCAGCCCTCAAATTAAGCTAATTGAATAGTTCTGCACTAAACTAATAATGAGCAGTGGGTTCTGGGAAATGTAGTCTGGGATTAACAGAGTCTACAGAGACAATAATGGATGAGGCTGCCATCTGCTGGTACATAATGGCATCTGCAGCTGACAGGTAAAACATAGGGGGCAGCTTCCAGATGCTCCAACACAAAAGAACCGGTGGGAAGCAGAGCAGAGGTGGAGCCGGCGACAGGAAGGTGGGCCAGGACCATGGAGCAGAAACAGATGCAGGAGGAGAAGCAGGACCAAGAGCCAGAGACCAGCAAGCTGGATGTGAGGAGATCATAAAGCCAGGGATTACCAAGGACGAAGCCTGCTGGACAGAAGGTCTCCAGAGTAGTCATTATAATGGTGCTTTTGTCAAAAATGATTGATGAGTTAACAGGTGATCTGACCTATGACATTTGACATTTATGACATATGATATTTACCCTCAGGATATATCCCCTCCCCCTCAACGGTTGACCTTTGACATTGGTTATCAATATGACTACTGATCCCTGCATTTTTGAAATACTTATGTTGTTGACCTATGGGTCCTTTGGGGGTGGAACAAATTGATGATTTTTGACTGTGCAAATTGGAAGTCCTGGGGGTAATTTTTGAACTTTCTGGGTCACACATGTGTTGAGCAGATGTGTGGTGGCATCCGCATTCCTGCTCACGGGCCACTCTTATCGCTCTCTCTCTGTGCAAGTGACAAAAATAAGAATCTATTGAAGAAACAGTTGGATCAAAATAACAAAAGAATAAACATGGTATATTTTATGAATTAGACTACACACACATTTCAAACATTCAGTTCTTTAAATAATTATAAATAAAATATATAATTGTATATAACATTGTTAATATAAGAGCCATTATTTGAATAATGCAATTTAATATTAAAGTTAGAAATGCATGAATAAGATATAATTTTAATTTGTTTGGATTTATATGTATATTTGTTAAACACCCCCATGTTTATTCTGTAATGGTTTGCTCTGTTTTATTATTTATACTTCCAATTTGCACGGTCAAATATCATCAATTCATTCCACTCCCAAAGGATGCAGGGATTGGGTCGCTAGTGAGCATACAATGGAGTAAGTGGTGTTGAACTTAATTCCAAAAATGTGCTATAAAATAACAATTTTAGCAAAAACTAGATTTTGCTAAAATTTTTATTTTATAGCACATTTTTGGCAAATTTACACTGCCCTCCAAAAGTTTGGAAACACCCCTGGCAAAGTGTGGTTTTGGACGATATCAGCATAAATCCTGATCATTTTTTGGTGCAAATACATTACAGTAACTTGACATTATCATTGAAGACCAGCAATAATAATTTTCATTTTGATTACATAATAATGCCGATATATACATGTTAAAGTCAGACATGCCCCTTTGCCAGCTGTGATGTCTGGTTACTGGTTTAAACTTGGCCCAGGTTTGTAAAAGATTTTTGGGTCAGCACACATTGATAGCTTCAGCAATTGATTGCCAATTAAGTTTAGAAAACAATAAACCAATCAGAACCCAGTTTAGGTCAGATAGCTGCTAATGGTGGATATTTTGATGAATCGAAAATTTAAGTTTTTTTTTTTTATGTATAAACTGTTTATGTAATAAAATATGTTTTCATAGTTTTTGTTGTCCCTTATCAGTGCAAAATTATCACAAATTAAAAAGGATTCATGCCAATATTGTCCAAAACCCCACTTTTCTAGGGCGTTTCTAAACTTTTTCCTAATACCCGTGAGAGCTCTCTGAATAACGAGTACCTGTGTCATTTACTCAAATGGTGACTAAGTTGCGTAAATATAAATACAGCGGCCCTGCGAACACTAGGCCGCAGACGTCCTCGACTCAAGCTTCCACCGCCTCTGGCGATCTGCCTTCTATTTCGGAACTAGAATCGACGATGGACACAGAGAGCTGGAACCTAGATTTTATGCTCCTAAATGAAACATGGCTTAAAGACAGTTGCAGTTCAACAATCCTGAATGAAACCCCCTCCTAACTTTACTTTTATGAGTGTCTGCAGAGCTGTTAGGAGAGGTGGAGGTGTAGCTGCTCTATTTAAAGATGTCTATCAATGCAAGCAAGTGTCATTTGGTGATTACTTGTCTTTCGAATACTTGGGTATTGTGTTAAAAGGTGCTCCTCACATTCTACTTATAGTTATTTACAGGCCTCCAAAATACTCTCCAGTCTTTGTTGAGGACTTTACAGAACTGTTATCAGCAATTTCCTCAGAGTTTGACTGTTTTGCTATTACTGGGGACTTTAACATCCACCTAGATAATGCAGAATTCAATATGGCAAAAGAAATCCTAACAGTTTTTAATACTTTTGATCTGACTCAGCATGTACATGGACCTACACATGAGGCATGAGGCATGAGGCATGTGGCGAAAGACAAAACTTGAAATCCACTATAACATCTATAAAGATATCCTTCATGCTTTCATTGTGGAACTAGGCAAAGCTAGACAGACCTTCTTCTCAAATATTATAAACAGAAACTTAAACAACACCCGCACTCTTTTTGCTACTGTAGAGAGACTAACAAACCCCCCAAGTCAGATTATTTTAAGTCTGTTTTGCTGCAATTTGAAAAAATACCTGAAAACGCGCCGGCGCGTTTTTTAGACCTCAGGGAGTTAAATGGTTCAGGTCATACTTAGAAGGGAGAGGTTATTATGTGAGTATCGGTGACCATAAGTCAGAGTGGATATCCATGACATGCGGAGTCCCTCAAGATTCAATACTTGCACCCCTCCTGTTAAACCTATATTTGCTGCCACTGAGCCAAATATTAAGAAAGAACCAAATTGCATATCACAGCTATGCAGATGACATCCAGATTTACCTAGCCCTATCACCTAACGACTATAGCCCCATTGACTCCCTGTGCCAATGCATTGATGAAATTAAAAATTTTATGTGCCTAAACCTACTAAGACAAAACTGAAGTCATTGCATTTGGAAACAAAGATGAAGTTCTCAAAGTGAACATGTACCTTCACTCTAGGGGTCAAACAACTAAAAATCAAGTCAGGAATCTTGGTGTGATTTTGGAGTCAGACCTGAGTTTCATTAGCCATGTAAAGACAGTAACTAAATCAGCATATTATCATCTCAAAAATATTGCAAGAATTAGATGCTTTGTCTCCAGTCAAGACTTAGAGATTGTTCATGCTTTCATCACCAGCAGGGTGGATTATTGTAATGGGCTCCTCACTGGCCTTGCCAAAAAGACCATAAGACAGCTGCAGCTCGTACAGAATGCTACTGTCACGGTTCGCAGATGCATTGTTTCCTTCTTGTCACGTGCTCTGTGTTGTGACAGCAGTGGGTGTGTTTGTGTATGTATGCGTGCGAGTGTGTTTGTATCCAGGCCACGTGGATCATCAGTGGATCCAGCTGCCACTCATCACCGTCTCCACCTGCTGCTCATTCCCTCACCCCTTTAAATACTCACCTCATTCTCATCTCCATTGTCAGATCGTTGTTTGGTGTCCTGTTCGTGGTTGTCTGTTCCTGACCGGAGTTCCTGTTGTTCGTCGTCAGTCCCTGGATTACTGTCATCGTGTCTCGTCTCATGTCTGGATCCTGGAATCATCTCACCGCCATTCTTCACGTCACCACCACGCTGCACCAATCGATCATCCCAGTCCCTGCGCCAACCGAAGCCTGCACATTTCATTGACTGAGACTTTATATCTGCTTGTTGTTCAATAAACGGCCGTTACTTGCAATTGCTTCCTGTGTTCAATCATGACAGCTGCTGGCAGGATTCTGAGCAGAACCAGAAAATATGAACACATCACACCAGTCCTCAGATCCTTGCACTGGCTTCCAGTTGCATTTAGAATTGATTTTAAAGTACTGTTACCTGTTTATAAATCACTCAATGGCCTACGACCTCAATACATTGCAGATATGCTCATAGAATATAAACTCAGATCACTCAGATCATCAGGATCAAGTCACTTAGAAATACCAAGGGTTCACTCAAAACAAGGAGAGTCTGCTTTTAGCTGTTACGCCAGCCGCAGCTGGAACCATCTTCCAGAAGAGATCAGGTGTGCTCCAACAGTAGCCACATTCAAATCCAGACTCAAAACATATCTTTTTATCTATGCATTTGCTGATTGAGCACTGTGCTATGTCTGAAGTGTTTGCATTTTATTTTATACGTATTATCTTTTTTTTTATTCTTTTAATTCCTTTTCCTGTTTTTATTTAATTTTTAATGTATTTTATATCTTTTATGTATCATCTCGTTGTTTCTGACTTTTAATGCATTTTAAATATCGCGGTCTGGTTGAAAGAGCTGGGAGAATTAGGAAGAAAGTGATTTAAATTTTGGTAAATTTGGATAAGGGGAAATTTGAGCTATGGTGCATGGTTAAGATATCTCTGGATTACAGTCAGGACACTTTCCAAAGGGAGAAATTTCCAAAGGGGAAATTTGAACTGCGTTGCATAGATAAGATATCTCCGGAAGGGGGATTAGGGCTGTGTGGTGCAGTTTGAGGTGTCTTGGCAAAAGGGGAGATTAAAACTTTGTTTATCAGTTTGAAGTGCCTTAACAGCTGGAGCTAGACAGCGGTGCCGTTGTGTGAGGATGATCCATTTAGATCCAATCTGATGGCACATGGCAAACATCAACAACAAAAAAACTCCCTGAAACTTCCTAGCTCATCCATCCAGATAGCAAAATTCTCTGTTTTTACTGTTATTTCTATTCCTTATGTTCTATTTTTATTACTCTTCTTCATGTAAAGCACTTTGAATTACCATTGTGTCAAGTCAAGTCAAGTCAAATTTATTTATATAGCGCTTTTACAATTGGTAATTGTTTCAAAGCAGCTTTACATATTAGAAGCAGTGTATGAAATGAAGTGTATGAAAAAGAAGTGTATGAAATGTGCTATACAAATAAAATTGCCTTGCCTTGCCTAGGCACGGTTGCCTTGAACCAAGACAGAGCGCGATTGTCTGTATCAATCTTTTTCTTTCTCACAATAAAACTCTGGGGATGTCTTTTCTAACAATCTGAAAATCATTGAAAGCATATTTACGGGGACAGATCATTTCATATGGTTCAATGCAAAGGAAGGCCACTACCGGACACTTTAGGCAGCTAATGGATGATATTTTAAAAATTAGATATTTGATACAGTCATTCACCATGAGATACTTAAACAGTGTCTGATGCTTAAGACGGAGTTTGATCTCCTCTCGACACGTCAAGCAGAAAACCTTATACTAAAATCTAGACACATTTCTTATGAATATGGGGAAAGGGGTGCAAAAATCTTAGCACATCAGCTGCGCCAGAAGACTACTAATCAGTATATATTAGAGAATATTGATGAACATGGTCAAAAACATATAGATCATATAGAGATAAATTCATGTTTTCATTGCTATTACGCTGCCCTTTACACTTCAGAACCACCCAATGATAAATCCCTTCTGCTTCTCACTGTATTTAAATAAACTTTGTCTTTATACTCTCTCTCCTCACCTATGCGTGAAGGAACTATTTCTCTTATTTTGAAAAATGATCCCTCTCAGTGTAGCTCCTACCGTCCGATCTCCCTCCTAAACTCAGGTGTTAAAAATCTTACGAAACTACTAGCACGTTGTCTTGAGGCGCTCATTCCTTCCATAATTTCATCAGATCAGACTGGGTTCATAAGGAATCGGTACAGTTTTTTTAATGTTAGGAGGCTTTTAAATATTTATAGCCCTTCCCCACGCGACATACCAGAGATCTTGATATTGCTTGATGCTGAAAAAGCCTTTGATCGGGTGGAGTGGGACTACGTGTTCTGCACCTTTGGAAAATTTGGATTTGGTCCTAATTTTATATTGTGGGTTAAAATCCTCTAGTCCTCCCCAATGGCTGCGGTCCACACCAACAATAATCAATCTGCCCTATTTAGTCTACAAAGAGGTACTAGGCAAGGTTGCCCACTATCTTCACTTTTATTTGCCATTGCAATTGAGCCACTGGCAATAGCCATGTGGCAATATATGTTTATTAAAGGGATTCATAGGGGGGATGTGGAGTGTAAAATTTCACTTTATGAGGATGATTTATTATTGTATTTGTCAGATCCCTTGCTGGGTCTCTCTAAATTATTGAATATTTTGAAAAGATTCAGCAAGATTTCCGATTACAAAATAAACCTTCAAAAATATGAGTTAATGCCAATCAATGTGGCTGCTACATGTGTTTCTTTCAATTCAATTCCTTTTAAAGTTTCTATAAAAAAGATTAAATATCTGGGCAACACGCGATTACAAGGATCTATATAAAGCTAATTTTCTACCCTTGATAGAAGGTCTGAAACAGGAAATCAAATGCTTGGATCTGCTGCCCCTCTCTTTAAGTGGAAGAATTAATACTATTAAGATGAATGTCTTGCCTAAGTTCCTATATTTATTTCAAAATCTCCTTATTTTTCTAACTAAATATTTTTTCAACTCCACAGAGAATCTTCTGTCAGCATTTATTTGGAAAAACAAAAATCCTTTGATTATGAAAGATAGTGATAGCCCTTGCACCCCTAAATGGCTTAGTTTGGAGAAAACCTCCTGTAAATCTGTTTCCCTATCTTCTTCAATGTGCTCTGAACTTCCAATGCCTAAACCTGCCTCTCACTACTCCTTGAATACTGATACAATCACTAAAAATGTGGAATAAATTTAGAAAGTCATTTGCTCTCCGTAGTCTCTCTTTATGTGCCCTTTATGTGCTTCTCTTTATGTAATAACATCTCTGGTTAAGTCTGTAACCCTGGTTCCCTGAATAGGGAACGAGACACTGTGTCGATACGCATTGGTACCACCTCTGCGTGATTACGTCTTGAAGTACTTGTGAAATCGAACCAATGGCGTGACAGAATGTCAGAGGCAAGTGATGTCATGGACCAGGAAACTATAAAGCATACCGAGAACAAAGAACACCAGCTTCTGATTGGCTGAAGCAAGATGCTCACTGGCATGCAGGAGTATGGCAAGGCAATGCAGCGTCTTGTTCCCTATTCAGGGAACCAGGGTTACAGACGTAACAGACGTTACAGACATTCCCTTTCATGGGAACATCGACGCTGCATCGATACGCATTGGGAACCCTATCCCAACTACGCTATAGTACCTAGTACCTGTCTGTTATCTTAACACTCTGAGGTCTAAAAACGCGCCGGCGCGTTTTGCAGGTTTTTTTTCACATTGCAGCAAAACAGACTTAAAATACTCCGTCATTTTTTGTCATAGAAACATAAGTAATACATCAATTGAAACTATAGAATATCTCCTTTTATTTGTATACTCTCAGAGTAAAAACAAAATGTTGTGCTTTTTGTAAAATAAAGAAAACTAACATGATGCGTGATCTCTCATCTCCCTCTGAACGAAGTCCAATCTGATAGTTCTCAGAAAATGAAGTGTAACTTAGTGAATACTAATCACAAAAAATTAATACTTATGTCTAACAAAACGTTGAAATGTCAGGTTTTAAATCGTGCAAGTCAAATCGAAAACAAACATTCTGTGTTTATGTAATCTGTATGAAAAGAGAGCCATGTCAGAAGTCCGTGATTCAGCTCATTACCCACTAATGCGGCCACGCCCACGGAGCCAGCGCTATTCACAGGCAAATTCAGAGACAACACATGCATTCATCATCTCAATCGTGTATTTATTGCCTTGAAAATTGTTTATCTGGATGAAAAAGCCATGGTTAGCGATCTCTGGAAGACATTCAGTAAATTCCTGTTTGTTTTCTTCTATTGATAAGTTTTAAGTGAGTTTTTGTTTCTTTAGCGCCCTCCGGCTGTAGTATGAATTGGTAAACACCATTCATGGAATATCGTCTTCTTCTTAGGTGAATTTGTGGACTAAAATGCACAGAGCGCCCTCCGGCTGCAGTATGAATTGCAAACACCAGCGCTCATAGAGATAACAATGAATATTAAATAAAAAATAACTCCTCTGTATAGAAAATTGACATAAACATATGAGAATCCTATATTTCTCCAAATGTGCATGCTTTTAAACTAAAAGCCTATATTCAGACTCTTTGCATCACAGAAATACATTATATTTTAAAGTATAATATAAAACCATTATTTTATATTGTAATAAAATTTTTCTGTATGTTTCATATACCATGATGAGCTTGAGACATCACAGAAGTTTTTTTTCACAGCCTACCTGACTGAAATGCCTCATTAATATGCAAGTCTTTTCAGGTCATTACTATTCAATTCTTTTGTCTTCACAGGTGAGAATGAGCCATTATTCATGGAGATTCACGCCTCCTCGCATACCGTGTTTCTTGGCAAAAAGTGTCTTACAAAAACTAAATCAGTATATTGTTATAAATGAAAGAGTAGTCAGCATAATTTTTACATAATTTTGAAGCAAAAACTCTAGTCTACAACCTTCAATACCCAAAAGTCTTGTGAACACAGATTTAATATACTTTTATTGGCCTTATATCAGTGACTTAAGTTTTTTGTTTTTTCAGTAACCACGCATAAACGTTATTCCTTCAAAAACACAAACATGTACACACATGTTCCTCACATATTATGGTAGCCTAGTTTGTGCTGAATACAGTGTAATGACACTTGTGTCATTAATATGTTTATGAACAACTGAAAAAAGCACAAATGTCAGGGCATGTCAAAACTTCTCCAGGCCCCAAATCAGCCTCAGACTCCAGAGGGTTAAGATGAGAGCACAGCAGACCTCGGAGTCAAGGTTATAAAACCTGATAAATGTATGCTGATTGGACCACCCAGCCACAACATATATATTTCATGAAGGGGGACCCCTGAGAACAAAGCCTTTGAGGCAGCCATACCCCTGGCAGAGATCGAGTCGACTAGATCATCCATTGTGAAGACATCATCAACATGACAGCCAGTGCCACAGTTCCTCAACAAACCGTCCATACCGGCGTGATGAATACGATCCTCAATTGGACACGACCACAATGCAGCCCTGAAGTATCAGCAGAGATCGAGTCAACTAGATCATCCACTGTGAAGGCCTCATCGACACGACAGCCAGTAGCGCAGTTCCTCAACAAACCGTCCATACCGGCGTGATGAATACGATCCTCAACTGGATGGAACTGAAATAAATACTTTGATTGTTGCGATCCTATCAGACTTATGATAGCAACCTGATTTGTAACAAAGCACTGTTCGCCAGAGGAGAACTGGCCCCCCGACTAAGCCTGGTTTCTCCCAAGGTTTTTTTTTTCTTTTCTCCATTTTAACACCTATTTGCCACTTGTTTGCCACCTGATGTCACTTGTTGGAGTTTGGGTTCCTTGCCGCTGTCGCCTTTGGCTTGCTTAGTTGGGTACATTTGACATTTGACTTGACATTTGATATTCAACAGTATTCTTGACATTTATTCAACAGTGCTTTGATCTGCCTGCATTAACACTATTCTTTAAGAGCTGCTGTGCAGCAAAAATTATGTACCAGTTATCAATGTAAAGCTGCTTTGACACAATCTGCATTGTAAAAAGCGCTATATAAATAAAGGTGACTTGACTTGACTTGACTGGCCACAGGAAAAAGAGACCCCCAAACGCTCAAAATTAGAGTATAGGTTTCTGTCCGGTGGCCAGGGGGAGGAGTTTCAATGCCAATCTCTCCCCTTCTTTGAGGATCTCCATGATGAAATAACTAAGTCATGGAGAAAACCGTATACTTCCTGGAACTTTGTGCCCTCAATGTCGATTTATTTGACTATTGTGGGTGCGGAGGTACGGGGGTATACGACGATGCCCCAGGTCAAAGAGACGCTCATGAGCTATCTCTCGCCTGGATCAGCATTGTCCCATAAAGAAACCTACACTCCCCACAAAGCCCTGTAGAACCATCTTAGCTATTGTGGGTAAGGCTTTTCAAGCTGAAGGTCAGGCTGGTGCTGCTCTGCACACCATGGCGGTGTTGCAAGCCTATCAGGCTGACCTGAGTGCGGTACCACCATCGATGAGGAAGCATTCTCAGAGCTCCGTCGTGCCACAGACTTGTCTCTCCGTGCTACCAAGCAGATGTTTCGTGCTATCGGTCGTTCTATGGCTGCTATGGTCAGCACGGAGAGACACCTGTGGTTCAATCTCACTGGCATCAATGACAAAGACCGCATATTTATGCTTGATGTGCCAGTGACAACTCTGGCCAGTTTGGCAACTCGGCCTGAGGGAGCATTCATGCAATTCCTTCCTCACCACACTCAGGGGGAGGGGCTGTCGGCCACCCAGTCCCAACCTGGTCTTTCAAAAAGGGAGGTGCAAAAACAAAGTGTGGTCAGTTGAGCTCCCCCCTCGAAAAGACTGTCTTGCCGCCCATAGCAACCTCCCAGGCAAGACCTCAGAACTATTTAAAAAAAAAAAAAAAGAAGAAGAAGTCCTGATGGTCTTGCGCCCAGCCCTGTGGGGATGGCCCCCCTCGGAACGGGGCCCATAGTACACCTAAAACCCACCCCTTCTCGCTGTATTTCTGGCCCTGAAATACTTTCTCCAGCAGCTGTTAGGCTGTCATGTCCTAGTGCGGATGGACAACACAACAGCAGTCACTTATATAAATCGCCAGGGAGGTCTGTGTTCATGCCATCTGAACAAGATAGCACGACAGATCTTCCTCTGGGCCCAGAACAAGTTCCAGTCACTGAGGGCAGTGTACATTCCTAGGTACCAGAATGTGGGAGCGGATTTACTGTCCAGACAGAAACTACTGAATGAGGAGTGGAAACTACACCCCGAGGTGGTGAAACAGATATGGCTGAGATTCTACGAGGCGAAGGTGGACCTCTTCACCTCCCATCAGACAGCGCAATGTCCCCTTTACTTCTCTCTGAGTCACCCAGGCCCCCTAGGTCTGGATGCAATGGCGCATACATGGCCTTTGATGCATCTGTATGCCTTTCCTTCAGTTGCTCTGCTCTCGGGAGTTCTAGCCAGAGTTCGCCAACAAGGGCCTTGCCTCTTACTGATAGCTCCGCGTTGGCTGAACAGAATATGGTTTTCAGAAATAATATCTATAATATCCTCAATGCCTTTGGGCAAGCATGTCCTGCTCTCTCGCTCGTTCGAGGAGCTAGGTGGCTTAAGCCTCCTTCTAGAACCAGGATCCCTTCATGGAATCTAGTAATAGAGAGCCTAGTTGAGACCTACTTAAAACTCTAAAAAATGGATTTTCTCATGGCTATAATTTCTCTAGAAAGAATTGGGGATCAGCAGGCTCTGTCCATTGTGCCATCCTGCTTAGACTTTGCCACAGGAATGGTGAAAGCTATTTTGCATCCTTATCCTGACTATCTGCCTAAGGTTCCTTTCTCAAACTTGCATCTGGTCACTCTTGAAGCTTTCTGTCCTCTGCCGTTCACTACACTGGAGCAGGAGAGACTTTACAGAATGTGTCCAGTTCATGCTCTTCAGGCCTACATCCAGTGCACTAGCCAGTGGCGTAAATCAGAGCAACTATTCGTTTGTCTTGCCATTCATAACAGGGGTGCAGGCACCATGAAACAGACCATCACACTGGGTGAGAGATGCTATTGCCCTTGCCTATGAGGCGCGTGGTCAAACTTCGCCAACAGACATCAGGGCTCATTCCACCAGGGGAGCTGCCTCTTCTAGAGCTTTGGCGGGAGGTGCCCCCTTACAAATTGTTTGTGATGTGGCAGGTTGGTCCTATCCGCACACATTCATAAGATTTTATAGTTTGGATGTTCATGTTATTCCGGGCTCTTGGGTCCTTGAGTCAACATCGCAAGCTAGTGTCTGAGACTCTCTGCACTTGGTGACACATTTCACAGCCTGGGGTTCCATGGGCGGTGTGGGTATTCTCGTTCCCATAGCGCTGATAAAGCATAGCTTGGAATGTAGCCTTTGAAAGGTAACGCCCCGGGTTACTAACCCTGTTCCCTGAGAAAGCAGGAACAAGAAGCTGCACTTCATTGCTGCACTGAGATGTCCCAGGACTGCTCTTCAGACAAAATATCTGCTAATGCACAGGTGGAACATCTATTTATAGCCTCGTTTATGACGCATACCAATGACGTCACACAAAGCTATAAATATAGGTCAATTTCATTGACGTTGTTATACACATATATTCACAACTAAAGACGTTCCCATAGCGCTGATAAAGTGCAGCTTCTCATTCCAGCCTTCTCAGGGAACAGGGTAACAGTGAAGTAACCTGGGTGTTTCACATGTTTTATTTATTACAGCTAGATCTAAAGAAGTATCTTATCATGACTAATGAGTTCAAATGACTAATTCTCTTACTTTCACATGAACAGCAGGTTTATATTTAACTTTCTATTAAATAGTTTAAATTCTCTACTTTTGATCATCTTGGTTCCTCTGGATGTTCTTGAATCTCTTCATTCATCCTCATTTCTCTTTATTCTCTCATGTTTTCAGCTCGTCTGTCTGTTCCTGTCATCAGCAGCAACTCTTCACAATGTTCTTCATCATCATCATCATCATCATGTTCATTGGTGTGTTCAGTGGTGAATGTGAGTCATGTGACTCTCTCCTGGTACAAAGGAAACAGTTCATTGTCCAGCATCAGTGCGTCTGATCTCAGCATCAGTCTCTCTCTACCTCTGGAGGTGGAATATCAGGATAAAAACACCTACAGCTGTGTGCTGAACAATCCCATCAGCCACCAGACTCAACATCTGAACATCACTCAACTCTGTCACACATGTTCAGGTACGGCAGCGCATGCCGTAATGATGATATTAGCGTTTATTGACTGAGCTGATCTCACTTTGATGTTTTTATTCCTCAGTCCACTGTTGTGGTCCTACTGAAGCTGTGATCCGATTGGTCCTCTCTGCTCTGGTGGGCATGGCTACTGTCATTCTTGTGGTTTATGACATCAGATCCAGAAGAGCTGAAGGAGATCAAGCACATATTCACACATCAGGTACATGATTGATGATGACTGATTCAGCATATATTAATATTGGTGAGATTGATTCATTTATGGCTTTACATGTTCATGTTTTTCAGGAAGTGCTTAAATCTGAAGCAGAACGCTGAACTTTAAAGGTTCTTCAAGTGTGTTTTTGTCATAATAAACACTGATGATTATTTGAGCCTCTCTTTCAGGGTCAGATTTGTAAAACTCTTATTTGTAAGGCTTTATTGTTCATATTTCTCTCAGAGACACACAGATCTCACTTTTACTACTACTGCTGTATATTTGTCATGTGTATTTTACACTGTTGTTGAGGATCAAATTAAAATAGGATCTTTTTAATGTGTCTGACGGAGTTGACACAAATTCAGTTCTGAAGTGAATAAATGTACATTTTTAGAAGAAAACATTTTCAGAAAAACCTGTTCCCTTACATGTTCATTAGCTGAGACCTTTGTCTACAAATATATCAGTTTATAATAATGTGTTATTCAATAATAAAAACTAACTTTTAAAACATGACTAACTTTTTTGTCTCTTATCTCAAGAACCAGTGAGACATCTATATCTATATCAATACGTCATAAGACTGCGCCGCGCTCCTGCCTCTGTTGTGATTCAGCTGAAAAAAAGTTTGTCATTTTAGGTGTTTTAAAGTATTTAAATTAATGCAAGCCATCCAGACAATTGTATAGTTTTTAAGTGTAAATGTTAAATTGATGAATTTTTATTGAAAGTAACATTTTAACGATTTATCTAAAGTTAATGCTCATCCAGGATGTGGATCCGGCTGCTCAACCTCCTCGCATGGAACCGCTACCCTCCAACAGCAACCTTCTATTAGTCCTGCCAGCCCACAGGTACCAGCTAGCTCCGGTTTCAATAACTGATGTAGTTGATATCGGCACATTTAAAGCAGATGAGCTTAAATCAGCCACTGACTCTGTTAGACTCAGAATAGATTCAGACCATCCAGAGACTGGGTCGCTCCATCAAGATCCATTTTTGGGAAACAAAAAAAAAAATCCCTGATGAGTTTTTCAATGAGACTTTATATCCAACGTTGAGATAGAGCATATGGCCTGTTCTGTGTGGCCTTCATACTCTCCTCTGGCAACAAGACTCTCAGGACAAAGCAGCTCAGTGATTGGAGTAACGTAAAAACAACTGAATTCAATAATTCAATCAATCTGGTCTACAGATAGCTCCTTTATCCAAAATGTGTGCAGTGATAGTTGTTTTTGCTTAACTTCAAGAAGGTGAGGAAAGACAACTGACATTAACTTTTGTTGAGAGGAATTAAAGAGCCAGCTGTGAACTGGATGTGCTTCGAGAGCTGATCCCCATGGGACTCCATATGCTCTCAGGGCTGAATGCCATTGCAAAAACAGAAAAAAGGCTGATGCTGGTACATTAAAGACGCAACTATATTTTGAAAGCTAAACATGCTATTATCATTCCATATGTCAGCAAGAGTCCTTATTCCCCACTTTGACCACTGTTCTGATATGAATGTTTCAGAACCACATTTAATATTCATATTACGCCTTAAGGGAGTCTATAGGTGTCATTTGTTATTGTAACTTAATAATTTCTTCACTGCCTAAAAGTGTTAATGGTGTTTGTTACAATTGGACCGAATGATTGTTTGCAATACTTTAAAGAGAATCCAGGAAAAAGTACATTGTAACAGAGTCATAAATAAACATTCATTCACTCCAAAATCAACAGACAGGAATCCAGGAGTGTGGCAGCCAGTAGTCTTTCTCTCTCTCACTCGCTCCTGCTTCTCCTGGTGTTTTATACACTCTCCACGCCAATTACTGAAACAAGAGACAGGTGTTTGTTATTTGCGCTTAACCCACTCACTCACCGCATGTCTCCTGCCTCTCTCTCCTATGCAGACTTCCCTGAACCACGCCCCCCTTGCGTGCTGCATATTCCATATTCCCTGAACCACCACCCTCAAATGCTGCATATGCCGCTGCCAGTCATTACTAAATATAATGATATCATCCAAATAGGCAGCAGCATATGCAGCATGGGGCCGTAGCACCCTGTCCATCAGCCGCTGAAAGGTAGCCGGTGCCCCAAACAGCCCGAACGGAAGTGTAACAAATTGGTGTAATCCGAACGGCGTCGTGAAAGCTGTTTTTTCTCGGGATAATGGAGACAAGGGGATCTGCTAATAACCCTTAGTTAAGTCCAATGTCGAGTAAAAACGAGCCTTCTCCATAGAAAGCCGCCCCAAAGTGTGGAGTTTTGTTCTCAGGTCCAGCACATACTGAATTTCGTATTTTGATTGAGAAGGTCCGTCCTCCCAAGTTTCTCTTATGACGTCTAACACCCCTCTGGGCTGACGACCATAGAGTAACTCGAAGGGGGAAAACCCCGTGGAGGCTTGCGGGACCTCTCGCACAGCAAACAACAGAGGTTCCAACTATCTATCCAAATTTTTGGCGTCTTCCTGCATGAATTTATGAATCATTGTTTTAAGCGTGCGATTAAAACGTTCGACCAGCCCGTCTGTTTGTGGGTGAAAGACGCTGGTGCGAATCGATTTAATGCCCAATAATTCGTAAAGTTTGCGTAACGTCATGTAAACGCCATGCCCTGATCAGTGAGGATTTCCTTGGGAGATTAAAGTAAACAGTGCGTCAGCAACGCTCTTAGCAGAAATGTTGCGGAGAGACACTGTTTCTGGATATCGTGTTGCATAATCTACAATGACTAATGCAAAAACGATGTCCTCTTGCTGATCGCTCTAATGGCGAGATGAGGTCCATGCCAATTCTCTCGAAGGGGACCTGCACTAATGGGTGGGGCGCAAAGGCGCTTTTGGGGTGGCCGGTGGGTTTACCAACTGACATTCATGACAAGCCACGCACCACCTGCGCACATTCTCGTGAATGCCCGGCCAAAAAAATCGGGTCATGAGGAGATTTAGTGTCGTCACCTGTCCTAAATGACCAGCCATTAGACCAACCCACTCACTCACCGCGCGTCTCCTGCCTCTCTCTCCCGCTGCAGACTTGCACATACATCTTCAAGTCTAATTGGTCTGACAATTTCTGCTTCTATTTCTCTGCAAGGTGTGGAAGCCATAGAGTCAAACCATGTCTTGAATGCTCACAGACCTCCCTCCATTTTAGTACATTGCAACGTAGCCAGTTTTAACTTTGGCTGTTTGCCAGTCCAAAGAAAAATTGCGAATTAAAGAGTCAAGTCGATTTCCACCATTTTAACACTCTGAAGTCTGAAAACGCGCCGGCGCGTTTTGCAGGGTTTTTTTCACATTGCAGCAAAACAGACTTAAAATACTCTGTCATTTTTTGTCATAGAGACATAAGTAATATATCAATTGAAACTATAGAATATCTTCTTTTATTTGTATACACTCAGAGTAAAAACACAATGTTGTGCTTTTTGTAAAATAAAGAAAACTGACATGATGCGTGATTTCTCCTCTCCCTCTGAACGAAGTCCAATCTGATAGTTCTCAGAAAATGAACTGTAACTTAGTGAATACTAATCACAGAAAAATTAAACTTATGTCTAAAAAAAACGTTAAGATGTCAGGTTTTAAATCATGTAAGTCAAATCGAAAACAAACCTTCTGTGTTTATGTAATCTGTATGAAAAGAGAGCCATGTCAGAAGTCCGTGATTCAGCTCATTATCCGTTAATGCGGCCACGCCCACGGAGCCAGCGCTATTCAGACGCAAATTCAGAGGCAATACATGCATTCATCGTCTCAATTGTGTATTTATTGTCTTGAAAAGTGTTTATCTGGATGTAAAAGTCATGGTTAGGGAGCTCTAGAAGACATGCAGTTAGTTCCTGTTTTCTTTTCTTCTATAGATGAATTTTAGATGAGTTTTTGTTTCTTTAGCGCCCTCCGGCTGCAGTATGAATTGGAAACTCCATTCATGGAATAGCCTCTTCTTCTTTTAGATGAATTTGTGGACTAAAAATGCACAGAGAGCGCCCTCCGACTTCAAGGATGAATTGAAAACACCAGCGCTCATAGTAATGACAATGAATATTAAATAAATATAACTCCTCTGTATAGAAAATTGACATAAGCATATGAGAATCCAATATTTCTCCAAATGTGCATGCTTTTAAACTAAAAGCCTATATTCAGACTCTTTGCATCACAGAAATACATTATATTTTAAAGTATAATATAAAACCATTACTTTATATTGTAATAATATTTTTCTGTATGTTTCATATATCATGATGAGCTTGAGACATCACAGAAGGTTTTTTTCACAGCCTACCTGACTGAAATGCCTCATTAATATGCAAGTCATTTCAGCTCATTACTATGCAATTCTTTTGTCTTCTCAGGTGAGAATGGCCCATTTTTCAGTGGTGATTCACGCCTCCACGCATACTGTGTTTCTTGGCAAAAAGTGTCTTACAAAAACTAAATCAATATATTGTTTTATATGAAGGAGTAGGCAGCATAATTTTTACATAATTTTGAAGCAAAAACTCTAGTTTACAACCTCCAATACCCTAAAGTATTGTAAACACAGATTTAATATACTTTTTTTGGCCTTATTTCAGTGACTTAAGTTTTTTGTTATTTCAATAACCACGCATAAATGTTATTCCTTCAAAAACACAAACATGTACATACATGTTCCTCACATATTATTGTAGCCTAGTTTGTGCTGAATACAGTGTAATGACACTTTTTCCATTAATATGTTTATGAACAACTGAAAAAAGCAGAAATGTCAGGGCATGTCAAAACTTCTCCAGGCCCCAAATCAGCCTCAGACTCCAGAGGGTTAAAAGAGGTGCAAGGAATCATGGCACTAAGAAAAATAACCCTAGGTAATATATTCATCTTCACAGTCAAGACTCTAGATTGTAGTGATGTAGGAATTGTCCTCCATCTGTCAATATCTCTATTAAGATTTTGAAAGACTTTATCATAATTTATGATAATTTATGCTGTATTAATATCCCTAGGTAAGTTATCAGATTCATGACTGGGATAAATGAAAGTGTAAGTTCTGCCAGGAAGACTCAATGTTACATCACCTATTAGTTTAGATCTAACAAATCATTATCTTACATTTGGAGTATAAAAGATTGCTGACACTTGTTTGAGTCTGCAGATGCTGACGCCAACCTTCATCTCCATCCTCCCCACCACCACCAAGATGGTCCCTGTCCATACCTCCCAGGGGGTCGGCTACTCCCCTGCCTTCATCTTCAGGCAGGAAATGCAGAGTCCAGCCCAGTTCTAGAATCCAGAAATTTACCAGAAATTAGTGAGGGTGCTTTAATCACTGCTCAGATCAACAAATCGTGTCCATAATTCAGCCACACTGTCTGCCGCTGCAACACACTGCATTGAAAACACCTAATGTTATCCAGAGCGCAAACACAGATTATAACACAAATTCAAATTAAGCATCAACTGAGGTGCTCTTGCGTCATTTGAAGAATACATGAAACTGCATCGGCACACTCTAAGGTAAGTAGAAATGATAAATATCAATCTATGTGAAATCTATTAATTAGATGATGGTAACATAATGACCTTGCAACATTGCTGTTCGTCCTGTAGTATGAAATAGTATATGCCCAATAAAATCCAAATATAGCTGCTCGCGTACTTCGTATGTAAATAAGATGAAAACATTGTTTGCATTTTAATCATGATAATATTCACATTGCATGATCAACTCATTAGCCGACACAAAGTCATCTCAGTCAATAGCAACAGGTAACTTTAGGCCTGAACGCGGCACACACCGCAACGTCTGCTGCGTTCTACATTGTTGATATTCGCTCTATTGCTATCTGAATTTGTTATCCATACTCCTGCTGCTGCTGCTGTACAAAACACTTGCTGTAGCTTCGTTAGAATGTGAATACAAAAGCGAACCTGTTTCCATTTAAAGTTAAGCAACATGTGTATGCGCTAGCTGCTAATATGCTTAGTAATTCTCTTTAAGCATTAAACAGACTGTTGATGTGACAGAATTGAGCAGACTACACTAAAACGCACAGTGACATAGTATAAAAACCCATATACTTATCTTAGATGATTTCTGAAGCACGCTGCGCTGCTAAGCAAATGCTAACTCAATATTTAAAGATTAAGCATGCAAGCTCATTGGCTACTAATACAGCAGGAACCAATCATCTGAGACCTATAGATAATGATGTGATTATTAGCAGGTTGAGTTAAAAGAACCCTGTGATGTTTTTTGCTCTTTATTTGATCTGTTCAAACATCAGTGTGTCTGGTTTGATCTGTCGGTGGATAAACAGCTTCTGCTGGATGTTTGTCGTCTCTGTGTGCGTCAGCAGTTTGAGGCTGAAGCATTTCTTCATTTTCTCTCCTGATAATAAGATCACAATCTTCCACTCCACACAAAATATCTTTCAGCTCAAAATGTACTTCACTTTTTATGCGTTCACGAGGGTCAGCGAACAGTGCACGTGATGTGAATTTTGTCATCAGAATATGTGTGTGCACCGCTGGATTTTTGTAATCACATGTACTTTGTACATGCAGGTCACATATGCGCATTTCATTTTTTCTTTTTCAGTAATAAGGCCTATATAGACAAGACATTAGACGAGATGTAAGAAAATACCCTAATTTACAGAGTTCAAATATGATTGACAACTACAGCACTAAATAACACACCAGTAGATTCAGATATCTAGTCCAATATTTCACTCTTCTGCTATTAGTTTTCATTCAGGCCCAGAATTCATTTGAAAATGTAAGATCGGCAAAAACTTGTTGATTTTCGTGATGGTAAAGGAGACGGATGTGTGAGCGGAAACTAACTGAGGATGGGGGAGGATTCACACACAACCAGATAAATATCACAGTTCAGTGTGTTTCAGATCAATCTGAGGGTTTTCAGACATTTTAAGAGTTACTATCGTGGGCTTTTCAGTGAACCGATGAAGAAAATGTTCCTCAAGTTAGTTTTGCTCTGTTTGTGGCGTCTGGATGGTGAGTTTTAAATGTGTTTTTATGGCTTCAGTTGTTTCTGTTCTGGTACCATGTGATAAATTACTGGTTAAATTAGTCAGAGAAGATTAACATTCACTGTTAGTGTCAGCGACGGAGGCTGTAGTGAAGCGCACGACTCAGGAAATAACTCAAAGAACAGTCTTTAATCTAATAATCCACACAATACACAGGAGAATCTAGAGGAGAAACACAACCACGTAACGTAGACGATACCGGACGATGAACTGAACAGAACTCAGGCTTTAAATAACAGGGAGATCATTGGAAGAACAGAAACAGGTCTGGGATTAATGAACTAATGATAGAGAACACAGGCAAATGGAAACAGAGAGAAAACGTCCTGTTGCATTCTACATGTTGTCACTTCTTCTTGAGTCTCTCCATCATTGTCTGACTCCGGTTTGAACATAAAAGGCTTTCTAACAGTTTCAGCACGTGTTTGCATGAGGTAATCGGAGCTGCTAACATCAGCTCTTGAAGCTCTGACACTTCTGGAAAGGCTAAAGCTAAATCTTCACATACACACTCTGGGAACATCAGAGCTTTATTTTACATCATTTTACAAAGGGAAATTAAAGTCTCTTTTAGTATAAATCTGTTTCTCTTTTCATTCATCATCTTTTGTCTTTGTGCTGCTTGCAGAATATTATTTACGTCACATTTAAATGATTAAAAGTATTTCAGTGAAGCTTCATCAAACCAACATGAAATGATTTTAAAGCTTTAATCTGTGAAAAACTCTGTTCTTCAGGAGTGTTTGGTGCTGAAGAGAAGAGAGTGTCAGTGAAGGAGGGAGATTCAGTCACTCTAAACTCTGAAATGAAGGATTATTTTCTGATTCATTGGAAGTTTGAAAACACTTTAATAGCTGAAATCAATAAATGGGCCAAAAGATTCACTGTAAATAATGATGTTCTTGATGGGAGATTCAGAGACAGACTGAAACTGGACAAACAAACTGGATCTCTGACCATCACAAACATCACAATGAAACATGCTGGAGATTATAAAGTATGGGCCAACACTCTCAGCAGGCCTTCTTTTATCCATCTCATTGTCTACGGTGAGTTAAATATCAGTTTCACATGTTCCCTTTCGTGGGAACTGTCGACGCTGCGTGGAAACGCATTGGGAACCTTCTGCGTGATGTCGTCACTGAAGCACTCATGTATCTAACCAATCGCGTAGCGAGACATCAGAGGCGGGTGACGTCACGGACCAGGAAACTATAAAGCATACCCGGATGCAGAGAATGCTAGCTTCTGTGTCTTCAGCAAGCGCTCTATGTTATCTTGTGTGTCTTATTTGGTGTTGTTTGTCTCCCTCTATTTCGCTAGAAAGAGAAGATCTCTTCGGGCTGGGGGGCGATCATGAGTGGTCGCCCAGCTCAGGGTCTATGGGAGGACCATCAGCTCTCCTGGCACATAAATCGGCTGGAGATGATGGCAGTGTTTCTGGCTTTAAAACACTTCAGACCTGAGAGGCCACCATGTGTTGGTCCGCACAGACAACACGGCAGTGGTCGCATATATAAACCATCAGGTGGGTCTGCGGTCTCGCCAACTTTATTACTTGGCCCGTCGGATCCTCCTGTGGTCCCAAGGGATGCTGCTCTCTCTGAGGGCAGCTCACATCCCAGGGTACCAAAATGTGGGAGCAGATGCCCTGTCGAGGCAGGGGCCGAGGCCCGGGGAGTGGAGGCTTCACCCAGAAGTGGTGGACCTCCTATGGAAAAATTTCGGTCATGCAGAAGTCGACCTGTTTGCTTCAGGAGAGTCAACCCAGTGTCCACTCTGGTACTCCCTAACACATCCAGCACCCTTGGGTCTGGATGCCATGGTACAGACGTGGCCGAGGCTACGTCTGTACGCATTTCCCCCAATCGCTCTGCTCCCAGGAGTTCTGGACAAAGTACGCCGGGAAGGGGTCAGCCTAATACTGGTGGCCCCCTTCAGGCCAACCAGGATATGGTTCTCGGACTTAGTGTCCCTTCTGGATGGCTCCCCGATGGAGCTTCCCCTCAGACAGGACCTCCTGTCACAAGCGGGCGGTATGATAATAATCAGCCTATCATGCTCCTCTTGAGGGGGATTCCTGAGTAGGACGAGACCCCCTCGTCACACGCTTCCTCCGTGGCACACTGAGGTTGAGGCCTCCAGTGCGCACAAGGGTTCCGGCCTGGGACTTGGCCGTGGTTTTACAAGGGTTGGCTGAGGCTCCCTTTGAACCACTAGAGGAGGTTCCTGAGAGGTTCCTCACTCTGAAAACTGTTCTGCTGCTAGCTATCACTTCTTTGAAGAGGATAGGAGATTTAAAAGCACTTTCAGTTGCTCCTTCATATCTTGAATTTGCTCCAGGAATGGTGAAGGCATTCCTGTATCCTAGACCAGGCTATGTCCCAAAGGTCCCTACCCATGTTCCAGGTCCCATTGTGCTCCAGGCCTTTTATCCTCCTCCCTTTGAGTCTTCGGATCAGGAAAAACTGAATCTGCTCTGCCCAGTAAGGGCTTTGGATGCTTACGTCCACAGAGCTGCCCTGTGGCGTAAATCAGATCAGCTGTTTGTCTGTTATGGGTCCCCTAAGAAAGGGGGCCCAGCATCTAAGCAGAGGATGAGCAAGTTGGTGGTCGAGGCCATCTCACTTGCTTATGAAGCAGCCAGACAGCCTTCTCCATTAAATGTCCGTGCCCACTCTACCAGGGGTATGGCAGCATCAAAAGCTTTGATGTCAGGAGTATCCATCAATGATGTATGTGATGCAGCTGGATGGTCATGCCAGCACACATTTGTCAGGTTTTACAACCTTGATGTTGGCTCCACTCCGGGGTCCTCTGTTCTGTCAAGATAACTTTGACAAGTATTTGAAGCTATGGCACAGTTGGGATAGCGTTCCCAATGCGTTTCCACGCAGAGTCAACAGTTCCCACGAAAGGGAATGTCTCAGGTTACAGATGTAATCCTGGTTCCCTGATTAGGGAACGAGACGCTGCGTCTCTTGCTGTACCCCCTGCATACTTGTGAGTGCTTGCTTCAGACTTATCCAGAAGCTAGCATTCTCTGCATCCGGGTATGCTTTATAGTTTCCTGGTCCGTGACGTCATCCGCCTCTGATGTCTCGCTACGCGATTGTTAGATACATGAGTGCTTCAGTGACGACATCACACAGAAGGTTCCCAATGCGTTTCCACGCAGCGTCTCGTTCCCTACTCAGGGAACCAGGGTTACATCTGTAACCTGAGACGTTTTATTTATTACAGCTAGATCTAAAGAAGTATCTTATCATGACTAATGAGTTCAAATGACTAATTCTCTCACTTTCACATGAACAGCAGGTTTATATTTAACTTTCTATTAAATAGTTTTAAATGCTCTACTTTTGATCATCTTGGTTCCTCTGGATGTTTCTTGAATCTCTTCATTCATCCTCATTTCTCTTTATTCTCTCATGTTTTCAGCTCGTCTGCCTGTTCCTGTCATCAGCAGTAACTCTTCACAATGTTCTTCATCATCATCATCATCATCATGTTCATTGGTGTGTTCAGTGGTGAATGTGAATCATGTGACTCTCTCCTGGTACAAAGGAAACAGTTCATTGTCCAGCATCAGTGCGTCTGATCTCAGCATCAGTCTCTCTCTACCTCTGGAGGTGGAATATCAGGATAAAAACACCTACAGCTGTGTGCTGAACAATTCCATCAGCCACCAGACTCAACATCTGGACATCACTCAACTCTGTCACACATGTTCAGGTACGGCAGCGCTGATGATATTAGCGTTTATTGACTGAGCTGATCTCACTTTGATGTTTTTATTCCTCAGTCCACTGTTGTGGTCCTACTGAAGCTGTGATCCGATTGGTCCTCTCTGCTCTGGTGGGCGTGGCTACTGTCATTCTTGTGGTTTATGACATCAGATCCAGAAGAGCTGAAGGAGATCAAGCACATATTCACACATCAGGTACATGATTGATGATGGCTGATTCAGCATATATTAATATTGGTGAGATTGATTAATTTATGGCTTTACATGTTCATCTTTTTCAGGAAGTGCTTAAATCTGAAGCAGAACGCTGAACTTTAAAGATTCTTCAAGTGTGTTTTTGTCATAATAAATACTGATGATTATTTGAGCTTCTCTTTCAGTGTCAGATTTGTAAAACTCTTATTTGTAAGGCTTTATTGTTCATATTTCTCTCAGAGACACACAGATCTCACTTTACTACTACTGCTGTATATTTGTCATGTGTATTTTACACTGTTGTTGATGATCAAATTAAAATAGCATCTTTTTAATGTGTCTGACGGAGTTGACACAAATTAAGTTCTGAAGTGAATAAATGTAAATTTTTAGAAGAAAATATTTTCAGAAAAACCTGTTCCCTTACATGTTCATTAGCTGAGACCTTTGTCTACAAATATATCAGTTTATGATAATGTGTTATTCAATAATAAAAACTAACATCTCAAACATGTTTGGTCTCTTCTCTCAAGAATCAGTGAGATTAAGTTCAGACTTCTATTCTTGCCATAACTCTGATATCATTTCATGATCACTACATTCACTTTTTTTTGTCAAAACTATACTTCACATACTACTGCATTGAGTTAAAAGTTTACGAAGAGACATTGCACTCTTGGAAAAAAGACATTTTGAATAATAATGGAACTGTGAATAATGAGAGGTTAAACAAGAAAAAAGAAGAACTTAGATCTTTTTAACAAGAAAAGGTAAAAGGAGCACTTAAAAGATCAATAATTTGCTCAATCAAAGATATGGATGCTACTAGTGCTTTTTGGAACTGTAACCCTATGGAAATGAGGAAAATGACAGTAGATTTTTATTCTAAATTATATAGTGCTCAGACTTGTGACACTGGAAATATTGCTGAATTGCTTTGTGATCTGCCTCAGTTGAGAGATGAGCAAAGAAAATCACTGGATGAACAAATAACTCTGCAAGAGCTCACAGATGCAATGAGACAGTTATCTCCTGGAAGATCCCAGGACCGGATGGTATACCTGTGGGTTTTTGGGAATTATCTGGACATGATTTTAATGAACTGTTGATGGATTGCATCAAAAGAAAAACATTACCCACAAGGTGTTGCAGAGCTGTTCTATCTTTAATTCATAAAAAAGGAGACTTGGGATTATTAAAAAACTGGAGACCAGTGTTGTTGCTATGTTCAGACTACAAAATAGTTTCAAAGGTAAGACTTAGTTCATAGAGACCAGTCCCATTGTATACCAGATAGATCAATTATGGATAATTTATTTTTATTGCATGATGTGATTGATTTTAATCAAAGTAATAGTTTTAATTTAGGGGTTATTTCGCTTGATCAAGAAAAAGCTTTTCATCGAGTTGATCATAAGTATCTTTTCACTGTATTAAAAGAATTTGGGTTTGGTGAGAATTTTATATCGTATATAAAATTGTTGTATTCTAATGCATTTGTGATGTCAAAGCTGGAGGTGGTTTGAGTGCACCTATAATGATGTCCAGAGGTATCAGACAAGGCTGCCCACTTTCTGGACAGTTATATTGTCTGGTAATTGAACCATTTTTGTGCAGATTAAGGAAAGAACTAACAGGAATTTCAATTCCAGATTTAAAGAGTACATTTAAAGTATCCTTATACTTTTCTATGTTTTCTATGTGAATATATATATATAGTATATATTTACTTTTAGATTACTTTTTTTTTTTTTTTTAAAGGTGTTTATTAAAGGTCAAGATGATGTGAAAGTTTTAACGAAAATTATTGGAAAATATGAACAAGCATCGTCAGCCAGAGTGAACTGGGGGAAAAGTGAGGGATATATTATTGGTAAGTGGGAAGAAGTAGGACCTCCATACTACCATGTGGTTACAATGGGCAGAGAAGGGATAAAAGCATTAGGTGTCTTTTTAGGAAATGAACATTTTCTGATGAGAAACTGGGAGGGATTGATAGAGAAGGTGTCTAAATGGAAATCGCTATTACCACAATAGTCGTACAGAGGGCGAGTTTTGATCACTAACAACTTGACGGCCTCTACATAAAATGGCTGTTATGAAGCCTCCAGTTGAGTTGGTTTGTAAAATACAAAGGACAATCATGAATGTTTTTTGGAGTGGGTCACTCTTTATTTACCTCTTCATGAAAGAGGTCAAGGGCTGGGGTGAACTCGGTTTGGATAAACATTTGTTCATAATGGACTTAGGGAAGGTGAGCTTGTCAGAGATCATTCCCTTCTATAAGTCAATGTTACAGTTCTGGAAAACACTTTTTAAAGTGGATCGGAGTAGTGATGACACAGGACACTGGGTTTTTTAAATCCAATGATCCAAACAAAGCTTTTGACTTCAGTAAGTGTATCTACAGTTTTGAATCATAATGGGGTTGTAAAAATGAGACAACTCTTGAATGATGGGTGGAAGCCGGTTGTAATACTTAAAGAAATGACAGGATTGAAATCTTAACGTCTCGTATCAAAAGTGATAGAAGAGATTTGGAAGTGACCACAGAGAGTACACTGAAAGTGGTCGGTCGATGGACATAAGAGACACAGAAAAGGAATTACCAAAAATCAGAGTGTCTCCAGTTATACTTGAGGAGAGAGTGGAAGTAAATATGGAGTCAATTCTGCCTTTTGATACACCTCAGCTGGACTATTTTAATTCAACATCAAAGAAAGAAATTTACGATTCTTCAGTAAAAGTCACACATCAAACTTTTGTCAAAAGAAAACAAGCTTCAAAGTGGCCAAGATTGTAAGGATTACAATATTGCGTTACTCCCTAAAAAAAGTAACTTATTGGTTAGTTACTTTTTATGAAAAGTAATCTATTACATTATTTTTGCATTACTTTTTCTCACTTGGGCTATGCTTGCTTATGTTTTTTAATAACAAAAAAAAAGTTCTATTTTTGGCAAATGTTAAGGCCCTTTCACACCAAAAGTGAACTGAATAAAGTATATGCAAGTATATGAAGGAAATGCAAATTCACGCCTGTACAGTAGAGGGCGCAGCTCAAGGAAACCTTTCAGCTGTGCTGCCTTTCTGGATTAAAGAAGAATGAAGGAAGTTCAACACCTATTTCTAAATCTAATCTAAAGTAAAGTAATTTTTGCTTATTAGTATGGTTGATTTAGATCATTGAATGTCAGCAGCAAATACATTGGTTAATAAAATGAGAATAAATACATAAAGTATATTTGTGTAATTTAATATAGTAAATTATTACAGGATTGCGTAAAATTCATTTCACTGTTTTTATTCATTTTGAGGATGTTTTCGTGTGAGATGAGATGAGTGAATAAATAAATGTCTCACAAATCTGTCACTCAAACCACTTATTTTCACACAATACCAAAGATTACTCACTCATAACATGCAAGCGCACTACATTCAGATTAAAGCTCCTCTACCACATCTAGCCAACTGTCCATCACTTCGTTAATACCTCAGTTGTCCAAAACAGCAATGAGATCAATGGAGACTTCTCTTGCTTCTTGGATGTTTTGCCTGAGAAATAGACCTCAATAAGCATCTCAAACTAAAGTTTCAAAGAGATATCAACAAGTGCGTTTAAATGCACTTTTTAAAAAGGTTTATGGCTATTTTTTAAGCTTTAGACAAAGGAAATCACCAGTTCTAGGAGTGTGATTGTATCTCAGCTTCATCCAACATACATGTACATTGAAAGGGTGGTTTAACCACAAATGAAAATTCTGGCTTCATTTCTGGCAGCGTTCTTATTTTGAAGAACGTTGAGGTCCAAACAAAATTGGACCCTATTGACTTTCATTGTATGGTAAAAAAAAACAACACACCAAACCGATGTCGACGGTGGTGTCGGCTCACGTTGGCTCACGTTGGCTGCGTCTGGGCATAAAAGTTGCACTTGATCACACTGCAAAAACTACAGCTGACGACAAACTAGCATATACGTTCTACGCCTGTGTGAGAAATAATAACTGTCTACAACAGCAGATGACAGTAGTCTATATTCATCATTAAAAAAAAAAAAATGTGAACTAGGAATGTGAATATACAAATCATAAACAAAGCAGCACTCGCTTACCATTTTGGATATAAATCATGCTGATCACCCAGCGGGCAATTGATGTCAAATAGACATCAAATTGACATCAAACAGTCATTAAAGAATTGGTCAAAAATGCAAATCAAATTGATGTCAAAACTTGACATTAAATTGACGTCAAGTTTTGACATTCATTTGATTTACATTTTTTTTTTTTACATTTTTTAACACATTGATGTCCTATTCTAGACCACAAGAATAATGACAAAACAGTATTAAATGCAAGACATGTTTTATTAAATCCACTGGTTTATATCAGAATTTTATATATAAATTTTAATCTGATATAAATCATAATAATGTTGCGTTTTGTCGAATCGCATCGGGAAAGAGATTCAAACGTTAGGGCATTTTTATTAGTACGAACAAAAATTGTAAAACTAACAGTACTCGTGACATTTCAAAATAGACATTTTAAAAAAAACAATAGTTACCTGCGTAATGGATCTAACTCTGTTAAATTGCGTTACCTCAGAATCCTTCACAGTAACAAATGGCGGGAAATTTCAATTCACCAAAAAGAACAAAATACTCATTGCAACGTCAAATATTTAATCAAAACACAATCTTCTAAGTTTTCAAAGTTACCCAATTATTTAATGAGATGTTTATTACTCACCTGATAAAAGCGCCAACCTTGTCGAGCTGCTTCGACTTGACGTCTTCACCGCACAGCGCGCACTGCCACTAGCCTCTATGTTGTACGCAAGACGTGATGACGTGCATTTCAACGGTCATCAACGTTGTAAATCCTCCAAATATTTTTTCTTTTCTTTGTTTTTTCCGTGTATATGTAACAGATGTTATATCAATTTATTAATTTAACTCAAAATCTCTCCCATCTCTCCCAGTATTTTCATATTGATTTTTGTTATTTGAGTTGTTTTCTACGCTTATAAGTTCATTTTCTTCTGTGTTTGTAGCAAGCGGCAACCTCCCCCTTTCTCTCGTGAAGCCAATACGGAAGTAACTTAAACTGCGATTCATCGACTGGCCGCTAGAGACAGGCTGCAAAAGGGAGCAGAATCTCATTGACCATCATGTTAAAATAGCCAAGTTTACAGCAGAAAAAAACATGTTTACACTCTGGTTCACATTGTGTTTTGGTCTATACTGCTAATTTTGTCCTTCATGACAACTCTGAGGGGGTGAATTTTTTTATAACTCATCCGTTTAAATTATATTAAGCCTTAAAGTTCTGCATAATTAAGGGCGTGGTCACTTGAGTGACAGGTGGATTGGCTCTGCTGTCTGTGAGCCGTCATGTTACCTCAGCTAATTCCAGCCGCTGAATTTGGCATATCAGCCGTATTTGTGCCTTTTTTCTGGATTATTTTATACAATATATGGCTTGCTGCATACTCGAGACAGATGTCAGTCTGTGTAACGTTACATGTGCTCGCATGCGGAACACACGTTGTTGGATCGTCGTGGCATTGGCTAAAGGTTTTGTTCCTGAGATTTACTACAATGACAATACCAGGAGGATATACAACTCCGACAGCACTGCTTGGATATAACTAAAACTGCTGCACTATTTTGAAAAATTATACTTTGGACACGTGCTCATTAGTTTGAGAGAACATTATACAGATATCTGGTACCTATATATGTACGTATAGAGTTTTACATTATAAACGATGTTTTATGTTTTGAAATGGACATTTTACCCAAGTGCAACGGATTGGATTCATCTCGCGATCTCTATTTCATTAAAGGTATGAAGTCCCAGTTGATTTTTTTGTGTTATTTGCACACCCCACACAAATTAATTAGCCTACTGGTGTTAGAGCATCTATAACGTTATCTTAAAAATCACCGTAGATTGACAGTAAACCTTAAGTACTTTCTAATGATATTGTTATCTTTATTAATATTTTAGATAGTGTCTAAGATAGATAGCTAGGCGGGCGTGGTTTCAGCAACAAGTCGCATGGGCTCCAACTACGTCCCGCCTCTTTGCCCATTTTCAGTTATCCGTGAGTGACGTGCGGTGACGTGCAGCTAAGATGGCCACGGCCTCATTTTTGCGTCAAAACTGCTGTTCAGAACTCTATGGGTGACGTCACGGACACAACGTCCATATTTTTTTACAGTCTATGGTTTGTAGTAATTGTTAAAAAAATGGTACACGGCTCCTTTAAAAATTGAGTTCCGGTCGCTTTCCTATCAGTTCGCAGTAAACGCAGCTGAAGGAAGGTGAGTTCTACTTAAGCTCTGTCTATACAGTTTGAAATTAGCTATTAAATGACAGGAAACAATCTATTTTTGTGTTAAAAATGGTTTTGGAACATGATGTATTTGTTTTGAGTGTTTAACCAAGATCTGTGGCTGAAATTGTCTGTTTTGACCGGCAGGTTGATGCTAAAAAGGTTTTTATTTTTATTATCTCAGGTATGTTTTCCATCTACGTTTCTGTTCATATTATTGTCTTGAATTTATATAAAATGTTTTGTTATGTGGAAAAATGTTAGTGTTAAATGTAAAGTTTGTTGATCAAATCATATGCAGTTCATCTGAAACTGTAATATAAACATGAGTTCGCAGTAAACGCAGCTGAAGGAAGGTTGATGCTAAAAAGGCCACAGATTGTCTTTTGATTTTGTTTTTATTTTTATTATCTCAGAATAAAAACAAGTGGTCTGAGGGATCTATGTTGTCCGGTCTCATCTATAAACCACAACGCAGAGTGAAGGCGCAGGCCGGTCACATATACATGTATAACATTATGTCATACTAGGTTTGCATCAAATTGCACACAAAAATAAATTTATTAATTGTAGTCCATTCTTCAGCTGCAAAACCCGAGAATGTGAAAAAGGCGGCATCTACAGGTGGTATTAGGAATAGAGAATATGAATGGGCATTGTAGGCCCTACATTTTTCAGAATAAAAAAGAAAAAAGAATTTCTGAAAAATAAATATGATTTTTTTTAAGAACCCTAGCATTGCATCTATCAGTTGAAGACAAGAAAATTGAAATAATTTTAAAATATGTAGCCTGTTCACTATGAAAAATTTAATGAAAAATGTAAATTTTCCATAAATGAACATGTAGTTGTAATACTGTACACTCTCAGAAAAAAAAAGTACAAAATTGTACCTTTAGGAGTACAATGGTACAAAGGTACAAATTTGTACCCTTGTGATTTGTACCTTAAGAGACCAGTTTTGTACCTTTGGTGACAATTTTGTACCTTTATTTAAAAGTACAAAAATTTACCCTTCAAAAAGGGTACAAAATTGGCTTTGACAGCGTACAATCGTTGACTATAATGAGATATATATATTTTACACACACACACACACACACACACACGCTGAATTAAAATCAGAATTTATTAAAACCTTTTCATTTTCACATTTTACAACATTTCATTTTAAACACATTTTTAAACATTCCATATGAGTCCATCTTGCCGGGTGTTAAAAAGTAACACTGAAGCAGTGTTAAAGTTAATGAGATAATTTGATTGATGTTAATTGATGTGTTAATTAATGATTTATGGAGTTTCATTTCATCCACTCCTTCTAAATTTCTCTTTAATTGGACTACAGTTTGCCTCTGCTTTGTGCATGCGCTCCACATGACAGAGGTTTTATGCAATGAATGCAACAAACGCAGCTTGTATCAAATATTCGATTATGCGTTGTCATGTATAATAGGACAAAAAGATTAAGGGGACATTCAGACAGAACATGTTTTTGCATTCCACTCCACAGCTTTTACATTGTTTTTCTATGTAAACACATTATAGATGGACATCTTTGACCGTTGCGCTCACATCTCACATCTTTTGCAGTGTCTCGTGCATAACAGCATTCTAAAAACGGTCTTTAAGTTAAAATGTTCAACTTTAAAAAATACGTATCTGTCCTTACATTTGAAAAAAACACACATTCTGTGTGAACAAGCCCTAAGACTCTCGATGGACTTCACAAAAATCTGCAATAGCTTGATTATAACTGCACATATGCAAATAGAACTCTTTTTTTCTGTTCCAATGTGATACTTTTCCACTGTTTTTCTATGTAAACGTGCTAGACGGACGTGTATGACCGTTACACTCATGACGTTTGCAGTGCCTCGCACATGAGCGCCACTTTAAAAGAATTTCAACTTTTACACGCGGCGCTCATCGATGTCAGTTTCAAAATGGTGGACAAATCAGAAGAACTTGGAGGTGGGGCAAGCGTTGCGAGCTTCTGTTTACAGTAGCAAGTTAGCATGGCATGGCTGTTTTAGTTGACGGCAACATGACGGTCAAAAATGTCAAAAATAGTATCCATCTATTCTGCTGTTTGCCTATTTCCGTTATTGCATCATGTCTCAAAAGCGTGCTTCGAGACCCTTGTGTTCTGCGCTACGTTTTTTTTTTTTATTCCTAAGAGTTGCATCTCACATTTTTAGATGCAAAGACGCGTTCCTTGTGAACGAGCCCTTAATGTCTGAAACTGCTCAGAAGTCTGCAATAAAATGATCAATACAAAATGATCAATTTCAAACATTTCTCATCAAATTCTTCTGAGATTCTGTTTCCACCTGGAATTAAGATGCGTTTTGGTCATTTGGATCACAAGTGAATGATGCTAAATACAGGTGTAAACAGGGTCTAAAATGTTTTGAGCTTGACCAATGCATTCGAAAAAGTGCAAAAGCGCCTTCTCTCCACCTACTGACCTAATGTGTAAACATTATGGAGCACACTAGCCAGACAGGATTCAAACTTTGCCGGCTGAAGACCCAAGTTTGGTTTGAATACGAAAAACGTACCAAGCACAATGTTCTCTCACCATTCCTGATTTCTAACACGCACTCGCAGAGTTCTGGTCTTGCGGCTATTAGAGCAGAAACAAAAGCTGCTGCTCTCCGTATTTTATTTATTTATTTATTTATTTTTTTTGTCGTGTCTGGGTGCATTCATATTTAAATTGCTAGAGCTTATTTTGTGCATTAGATTGAAAGAGTTGAAAAAACAACAAAAAAAAACCCATACATCCAACATACATCCACACACAATTGTTTTTCTATCATGATGGGGATTTTCCACTCACTTGTATTGTTTTTATTTGGAGCTAATGATCTTTTTGATCACCAAACCAAAAACCTTACCATCATATAAACCTTTCTGCATTTTTACATTTTCATTAAGACATTTTTTTTTTGTATATTCAATAAGCTGTTTCCTTCATGACAACTGTTGTCCGGTCCCCACAATGTAAGTGATTTCAGGTTTTACTGTCCTCGCAAAAACATTTTTTCCAACCTGACCAGCACATACACACATGCCTCTTTCAAACACTCTGTCACATATACACATCTTTTATCTACCGTCACTCTTCCCCCTTTCACAAACACACACAGTCACACATATACACACACCAGCATATTGTGTCTGTCTTTGTCACGCACATGTAACCCGTGCGGCTCGCTTATGCCCAGCGCGATGTGCGACACCGGGTATTAAAACTTGGTCTGCGTTGTGTTACGTTGTGTGGATGCAAAGACAGACACGGGACAGCAGGCAGCCGATTCACTGGATCTTTTACTGAATAATAGAGACAAAATAAGCAGCCTCAGATTGAGTGACCCTTATAACACTCTATAAAACAAATATGATGCACCTCCATTACCATGTGCTGGTTTCACATAAAAGACAGAAATATTCCTCAAAGAATGTAAAATGACAAAAAAAATCCCAAGGATAAATAAAATAGTACTTTACACATAAGTTTGGGTGGAAATACAGATATAAAAGATATAATTAACATAAGGATTAAATAAAATTAACAGGATGACAAAAGAAACCTACCTCTTCCATAGAATCACATTTCAAAAGGGAAGAGGAGGAGACAGGACAGGAAATTAGGTCATACTGTGACCTCGCATCACTTAAAGGAGAAGCGCACCTTTAGATCAGGTATCATAAAACGTATAATAGAACAATTTTGTGTGAATTATAACAATATTTAGTAGTATACTTTGTATACCTGTTACACACACTCACACTGTCTTTCCCTCCCTCTCATGCTCTCCCTCATATACACACACACACACACACACACATCAACAGACTTCATACACTCTCTCTCCCCATATTTAAAATGCACACATCTTCTTCAACACCATGTGACACACACTCCCACACACCTTTCTTCTGACAACACCTTTTAGACGGTCCACTCTACCCCATCCAAACACACACACACACACACACACACACACCAGTCTCATACACACACACACACACTCTTTCTCTCTCTCTCTCTGTCTCTCTCTCTCTGTCTCTCTCTCGTTGTGCGCATGTGCGAATGGTGAGGGTGAGTGTGAGTGTGTGAGCATTTTTTGTGCCCGCTGTGGCTTCTTTTTCAAACTTTCTTTTTCTATGTTATATGAGTTTATTGGATCTTTGTTTAAACTTTGGGTGTGTTGGCTGGTTGATACAAGGCTTGTTAAAATTTAGGGCGTTATACGCAGGTGTTTTTTCAAACACCATGGCGGCCCATACAGGTGGTCGGCACAGAATTAAAGTAGTGTCGGCGGCAGGGAGTATAGAGGAATGCAGCTTAGCTGTTGGTAATGTGGTTGGACATAAATGTGTTCTGGCGGCATCAAAAATGAACAATGCAATTGTAATATTTTTGAGCACGACAGAAAAGGCGAATGAGGTAGTGGAAAAAGGCATTGAATTGCGGGGTTCGTTTGTACCTGTACTTCCCCTTTCTACACCAGATAAAAAGGTTACATTGTCAAATGTTCCACCTTTTATTAAAGATGAAGCGCTAGCAAGAGAGCTTTCACGCTTTGGCAAACTTGTCTCGCCTGTTAAAAAGATCGCAGTCGGTAGTAAATCTGAGTTATTGAAACACGTTGTTTCTTTCAGGAGATTTACAGACATGATTTTAAATAACGGGAACGAACTTGATCTGAATTTGAAATTCAGAATCGATGATTTCGACTATACAATCTTTGTATCGACTGACACCATGAGGTGTTTTGGATGTGGAAAGACGGGTCATCAGATTCGCGCTTGTCCGGACAATAGTGCGAATGTTAGTAAACCCAGTTCTTCGGGTGCGCAGCATAAAGCTGTTAATTCTGCTAATGCTGATGAATCAAATCCAACTGATGTTGGTTTAGATGAAGGGTCTGCAGTTGAAATGAAAGAAAAAACTGTCACTGAAGAACACAGAGCTGATAAACATGAGTCTGTGAATGAAAATAGTGAAAAGTTGGAGTCAGTCTCAGTGAGTCAAACTCTTGATGTTGATTCTGCTTCAGAAAATACAAACACTGAGGATGGTGGTTTGTTGATGGAAGTAGATCAAAGTATTTTTAAAACCCCTCTGAAAAGGAAGAAGAAAAAGGAACGCACTGCAAATAAACAAGCAAGAAAAACAAGAGAACAGACCAGTGAAAACCCAGCAGGCACCGGACGTCAATATAACGTCAGATTGACGTTGGACCACTACGTCGGATAGACGTTGCATTTTGGTTGAAAATGAAAATCTGGTTGACGTCATAACCAGACGTCAGACTGACGTCAATCTCCAAAGTTGGTAAAACGTTGCATTTTGGTTGAAAATTAAAATCTGGTTAATGTCAGAAACCAACGTCTGACTAACATCAATCTCCTACATCTGAGACATTGCGCTTTGATGGAAAATAAAATCAAAATCGGTATCTGTCAAAAACCAACAACAAATTGTCAAGCTGTCAAATTCCAACTTTAAAGAAAGATATGGTTAGTATGGATTTTGTTGGCATGACATTAAACCTTCAATTTTGTTGTAAAATAAAAATCAACATTCAGAGAGAAAAAACAAAAAAAAAAAAAACATACCAAGAAACTCTAACAATAAGATCAGAGAGAGATCAAGATCCAATGTGAGACTACACCAAATTATTAAATTTTAAGACATTAGCAAAAAGAATAGTTTAACTTAATTTGAAAATGGAATTTACAAATGTTTGGTGGTTTTATCAGAAAAATGACAAAGAGATGAACTGGATTACAACAAATTATTTTATTATTACCATTATTGGAACAGAACATTTTCAAAATAATTTAATTTTAACACCAACCTTATTGGAACTGAATATTTTTCAAAACATTAACATCAGTTTTATTCACAGCTTTTTTTCCACCCACCCTGTCTGGGGCATATTTTAAACAAATCGCAAAACAATACAAAATGAAGTCTTCAAGCAGCAGTGAGCACAATTAAGTTGTCTCTCTTCTTAAAAAGAGAAGAAGAAACAGGAAGTATTGGGTCCATTCAATCCCGAGATTGCATAGAGAGACAGGAGAATTCACCTCATCATCCGAGCGTTTCAAAGATTACTTCAGGATGTCAGTGGCTCTGTTTGATGCTTTACTACTGGCACAATCTGTCTTTATATTCGGTCTCTTGTATTCCTCACGTTGTATGTCATTCAGTGCTGCTGTTTTGTGCTGTTGACAACGTGGATCAACTTGTCAGCTGGCATTCTGGATTTTTGCGTTCGCGTACGGTGGCTCTGAATTGTCCAAACGTCTCTCAACATGCGTGCCACGGATGCGAAAAACGCAGAAAATCGAACCTGATGCGAATATTTTTTTGACAGACGAAAGTTTCGGAAGCAGTGTGCAAACGCGATTGACATAACGTGAGGTCGAATTTATTTTTTAACGTGCGAAAGTTTCGCATGCGAATTTCGGACTCAGTGTGCAATGACCATGTTTGATTGGAAGTGGATGTCTTGGATTAAACGACTTGAACGTTACAGCAGAATATTACATCTGCATAACTAATGCGCTTGAAAAAATAGAAAGGAAAAAAAGCATCAAATCAAACGAATTTCATGATTAAAAGCCGGAAGAATTGTTAAAACAAACAAATATAATAATGAAAAACCTACGTGTTTAAACTTTATTTAAACTGTTTTTCAGGGCTAACGTTAGATGGCTTTACACTGCAAAGCTGAACCATCATCATTGATGGATAAGATCGATATTAAATGATTTCTAATTTTACATTTTTATATATATATATATATATATATATATATATATATATATATATATATATATATATATATATATATAGATAGATAGATATATATAAATTCCAAGTAAAAAGCAGAAATCAATCTGATTAGCTATTTTATTTTAAAATAATAATAATAATAATATAAAGAACAGACCAAATTAAAAAGCAAAGGAATTAGTTATACATTGAATAAAACATTAATTACAAGACTGTACAATAAATAGTAGTAATGTTTGCATTGTCTTCATGCACTTACTGTACTTTCCAACACATATATCAACAAGTTTATGTTGTTATAAGCAATGTTTCCAGCCCAGAATCGACTAATCAATAATAACTGTTTTGATCATTGTCTTAACGGGTTTGGGCTAAGTGTTTGAATTGCATTATATTGTAAACAAGATTGGATATTAATTAATAATAAACATCATGGGTCAAAATAAAGTCATAACACACGATTACAAGCACATTGTAGGGTATAGTGTCAGACAAAAAAAAAAAAAAACCTTCTGTTTACTGTCAAAACTGCCAAGTGCCAATCCATTGACAACAACACAGTTGGAAATTCATGTATATATTTCATTCCTGATAGCTGTTGTCAGCTATGACCATTGAAAATGACCATTGAAAATGACAAATGAATAATGTAATATTCACTTATAACTTAAACTCTGTTTTGTTTTAGATGACATAACCTTTATGCCCAATCAGAATTCGGTCTGCAATCCTTTTTGTGAATTTCCTTTGTGCATAAATGCTGCCTCCAGAATCATTACCTGAAAGGTGAGGCTGTCCACAATTACAAATGTGATATTTATTTTATACAACAACCTCACTATAAATCTGAGCGGTCTTTATTTGATTTGATTTGATTTGATTTGATGAACAAACACTTTTCATCAACAAACAAAAACTTCCATATAATCTTATGAACAAAAGTACACTGTAAATTGACATTGGTTAGAGACATATGTTACGTCCACACAATTGTAAGTTAATGTTGGCTTGAGACATTGACTTGAAGTTGATTTTTTGTTACTTTACTTGATGACTAAATGTCAGTGTTTGACATTAATTTGATGTTGGCTTCAGATGTTGACTTAAGTTTGAATTTCAGTTAGTTAATACTACAACCTAAAACTAACACGATGTCTAATGTCAAATGATTTTGGAATTTGAAATTGTTCGGGAATTACCATTATGATGGTAAGGAGACGTTGGGTTTTGGTTGCCATACCTGATGATTAAATATCAGTATTCGATGTCAAAATTGACGTTGACTTGAGACGTTGGATTTTGGATTTCACCATACCGACTAACTACTTGCCAGCATTTGATGTCAGTTTCACATTAATTTTAAATGTTGGCTATATGTTGGATTTTGGTTACTTTACAATCTAACCTTAAACCAACAAAATATCAGTGTCTAATGACGTAAGTATTGTACATCAAATTAACATTTTAGTATTAGACGTTGAACTGATATTGAATTTTGGTCACCTTGCGTCTCAACCAAGATGCAACCAAATATTGAAGTCTTATGACGTTGTGTGCTAGCTGGGTCTCTTTAAAAAACAGACTATGCATTATTTGATGTAAAAGTCAGCTATATTTGTGTTCTGAAGAGTTTTTTAAATGTAAAAATACACCTAAATATAAAACTAAGATGATGTACTTTAAAATTACAAAGAAGAATGCTAAACAGCTAGTATGGACATAAATATTTAATATAATGAGCTACATTTGAGCTACAACCGAATTTAAAATGACAGGAAAAAATATGTACAGTTATTTTCAGCAAAATTATTTTTTTACAGTGTACCTCATGTTGTTTCCATACATTTGTTAGATTTTAGTTAGTTATTACAACAACCTAGAACTAACAAAAGTATGTCTAATGATGTTAGAATTTCATGTTATGTGGATGTTACCATTGTGACGTTTAGAAGACATTGCGTTTCGGTCGCCATACCTCATGACTAAATGTCAGTGTTTGACATGAATATGGCGTTTACTTGACGTTGGATTTTGGTTAGTGCAACCTAAAACCAACTAAAGACGTCTACTGATGTTAGTATTTGTTGTTGTGTGGACGTTATCATTATGATGTCTAAGAGTCGTTGGGATTTGGTAGCCATACCTCATGACTAAATGTCAGTATTTGACGTCAATATGACAGTGGCTTAAGACGCTGGATTTTAGTTAGTTAATTCCACAACCGAAAACTAACAAAAGATATGTCTAATGAAGGTAGGGTTTGACGTTGAATAGACGTTAACACTTTGACGTATAGAAGACGTTGGGTTTTGGTTGCAATACCTGACGACTAAATGTCAGTATTTGACGTCAGATTGACGTTGGTTTAAGACGTTGATTCGATGTTAGATTTTGGTTAGTAAATTCCACAACCTAAAATAACAAAATATCAATGTCAAATGACGTCGGTATTGGACGTCAAATTATTGTTGTTATTAGACGTTGGTTTGACATTGAATTTTGGTTACCAGACGTCGCGACCTAAATTTAACCAAATATTAACGTCTTATGACGTTCTGTGCCTGCTGGGAATGATCAAGGTGCTGAAAGTGAGAGTGATTCTTCTGATGTGCCTCATTCTGCTCTCAGACTGATTGGACATGTCATAAAAAATTAAAACATTTCTGAAAGTGACAAAAACTCTAAGAGGTGTACAAATTGTTGATTATTTTCCAAATCTTAAAAGATTTGTCGAAGTTACTAAAAGTTCAATGACTGAAGGACGCTTCTTAGATAAAGAAGTGTATCGTCTTAAAAAAATTGTTACCAAAGTTCAAAATCAACTGAATAATAGCGAAAATGAAGATTAATTCAATGACGGGAGCTTGTCTCATACTCAGTTTTTTATGGCTTATCTTATCCTTTACTATGGGTGAAATCCACATTGCTTCTTTAAATGTGAATGGAGCCAGAGATGTGAGGAAAAGATTGGAAATATATGAGTTAGTGAGACAAAAAAAAATGGATGTTGTATTTCTGCAAGAAACCCATAGTGACGATAAGAATGCTGTTGATTGGTTAAAAGAATCTTTTTTGAGAAATAACACTCTCTGAGTGGAGGAGTTTGTATTCTGTTTGATAAAAATTTTGTTCCCAATTCAGTTAAAATGGAAGAGATTATAAAAGGAAGAATTTTAAAAGTGACTGCAAACTTTGAAAAGTATGTATTTGTTTTTATATGTATTTATGCTCCAACACATCCAATACAAAGAATGGTTTTGTTAGATAATCTTTGTAAAACTCTAGAAGAGTATAAAGGTGAAGAATACTTGTTTTTGGGAGGTGATTTTAGTTGTGCAGTAAGTAGACCGAAATCATATTGAGCCACATATGCCATCACGCAGAAGGCTTATTCAAATGATTGAAACGCATGATTTGAGTGATGTGTGGAGAAATTTTAACAAAGATATTAGGCAATATACATGGGTACATGCGCGAGATAACTCATTATCATTAGCAAGGCTAGACAAGCTTTATGTTTTTAAACATCATCTTAGCATTTTCAAAAGATGTTTTATTTCGCCGGTTGGTTTTTCAGATCATAGTTTAATAGGATGTGTAATTTCTATGAATTCTGTTAAACCCAGTAGTGCCTATTGGCATTTTAACACAACTCTGTTAAATGATACTCGGTTTAAAGAAATTTTGAATTGTTTCTGGATTAATTTTAAAAAGGAAAAGAATAACTTTCAGTCCTTAAAGAGTTGGTGGGATCTTATGGAAAAACTCAAATAAAACAACAATACACCCTGAATGTCACTAAAGATTTGGCTAGATCTGTTCAGATTTTAGAAGATGAAATTATGGAACTTCAACAATTAACACAAACTGGAAATCAAGACCTTAATGTTGATTTAAAAAAGAAAAAAATCTGCTTTATCTGATCTGCTGGGTTTAAAAGCACAAGGAGCATTACAGTTTTTTTCGATTGCTAAACGACAGTGGGCACAACTGGAGTCACATGTGCAAAACTCTAACTACAGTCTGCGCACATGGAAAAAACCTATATAAACATATATGTTTCAATATAGGTTTGATATAGGTTTTACATATATGTGACATATATAAAATTGGCCGTTTTCCTATATTATATGTACATATATGTACACATATATGTACACATATATGCACACATATATATATATATATATATATATATATATATATATATATATATATATATATATATACACACATATATGTACATATATGTACACATAATATAGGAAAACGGCCAATTTTATATATGTCACATATATGTAAAACCTATATCAAACCTATATTGAAACATATATGTTTATATAGGTTTTTTCCATGTGGGACCAATTTCACGTGTTCGTGTAGCGGTGTGTTTTCTGCGTTGTATCGTAATCAAAGACAGACTGCGAAAAATCTTGCCATCAGGTCCTCACTTTATTCTGTATAACACAAATGGCAATATATGAGGACTTGTGCAGCATACAAACAGCATGCGGCAACGCACAACGCTGAGAAAGAGAGATATTAAAAGTAACTTAAGTAAAGAAAAATAATCAACGAAACATCTGAATGTACATCACAGAGGGGTTTTGGATTACAATCATACAAATATATCATGTGAATTCAGCTGTTACATGAAACATGGCCTTAATTGAATCACCGCAAAAACTTTGTGCGACCTACCGCTGTGATGTCTCATGCAGACTGGGAAGCAGCAAAGTGCGTCAACACCCCAAGTCAGCATGGCGGCAGGAAACCCCAAATATGGTCATGGCAACTGGAATCACAAAATAATTGTCTAAATACATAACTGCTACATTCGCACATACATAAGTTCTTGCATATTTTTTTTCGTTAATTCTTAGTTTTTGCCTTGATAATAGAAAATATGAGCTAGGCATCATGTATGACAGTCAAAAATGAGATATGAGCTACAAAATTACCAGATCCTGCCATTAGCTATATAGAAGACATATCTTGTATGTATAGGGCATATATATGGATATGAAGAAGCAATACAGGAGACCTATATTTCCTGTATATGCACATATATGCACCTCAATTTTGCCTATATGTGGCATATATACACATATATGCAGTATATATACGCATATATGCAGCATATATATTATCATATATGTGCATATATGCAGCATATATGTACATATACACTGCATATAGGTTTCATATATGCGCATATATCCACATATAGGTTCTTTCCATGTGGGTGCACAGCAGCAGTTCATGTGGACCAAACTCTAGTTTGTTTTTCATTGCTTGAACACAGTTTTCAAAACTCTACACACTTATCCCATGACTTTAACCACAACCTGCACAACACTGTGGATTTACAGCACTTTGTTCAAATGCTAACACACTGCTGTCAAAACTGTGAACCACACATTCAAAACAGAAGATTTCAGCCTTGTGCCTTTCAAACACTGCTGAGTGCAATTTCAGCTAAAAGTCTAAGCAGGTGTCTTGTTTTAGACTTCTTAGTGAAACCCAATCTGCATAGATCCACAGTGGCATCTGTTATGCGAATTTTCCATCATACAAACAGGTGAGAGTTACATCCTTACAGTAAATGAAAACATTACAGGAATTTATTTTGTATTGCAATTATAGAATATTTACACAGATATATATTACAGTAAGTTTGACTGTAAAATATATTTTTACAATAGGACCCAAAGGCTGCCCCCAACAGGAGGAAGAGAAAAAATATTTTCAGATGCGCAGGAAAATGCTATTGTTGATTGTTGTGGCCTGATGCTTGAGAGAGGCAGGATTAGCCCCTCAATTATTTGTTCGAATTACAGTAAGTACTTTTAGTTTCTACCTTTTTTTTCTCATTACTGTAATTCCATAAATTACTACAGACTATTGAAGCAAACTGCTAATTTCCATTTACCTTAAAGAATTATGTTCTAAAAATGTAAATAAATCATGTGAAAGAATGTCACTCTTTTCTTTGAAGAAAATATTACCTTGTATGAAGTCACTGAAATTGTTCAAACTGTAAAGATGAAAAGTTTGTATTTTCTGTGTTGGTGTTTGATGCTAGTGTTTTTACTCTCAGTGTGTCTGAGTGACAGTGTGTGTTATCTCAGTGAGGGTTGTGATAGTGTTTGGCTGCACTGAGCCTGTTTTGAGTCATGTGTTAACGGTTTAGCTCAGGTGACTGTGGTAGTGCAGACTGTAGTTAAGTTTTGCACATGTAGCTCCAGTTGTGCTCACTGTCGTTTAGCAATCGAAAAAAACTGTAATAAGATCACGCTTTCAAAGATTTAATGAGATGGACGATCCATCCAATTTTTTCTTTGGGTTAGAAAAGAAAATTGGGCAGAGACGTTTTATTAATGTTTTACAATCTGAAAGTGGGGTTTTACTTTCAGATCCAATTGAAATACGTAAGAGAGCAGTCAGTTTTTATGAAAAATTGTACAAAAATGAGTCTAGAGAAGATGAATGTATTGAACAATGTTTTTTTAGCGATTTACCTCAGATTTCTGAAGAATCTAATGAAGAGCTTAATAAGCCCATAACATTGGAAGAGCTGTATAATAATCTTCAAAACATGGAATGTGGTAGAGTTCCTGGAACTGATGGAATTCCGGTTGAGTTCTATAAGTCTTATTGGGATATAATTGGAGAAGATTTATTGGAAGTTCTAAATAACAGTATAATTCAAGGAAGTCTACCTTTAAGCTGTCGAAGAGCAGTTCTCACTCTTTTGCCTAAAAAAGGTGATTTAACTAATATGGCAAGTTGGCGACCTGTATCCTTGTTATGTTGCGATTATAAAATACTTTCTAAAGTGTTAGCAACAAGACTTGGAAAGGTTTTGGAAGATGTTATACATCCAGACCAGTCTTATTGCATACCTGGCAGATCAATATTTGTGAATATTTCATTAATCAGAGATATTTTTGAAGTAGTTAAGATATTTGGTTTGAACGCAGGCTTGATTTCCATTGATCAAGAGAAAGCTTTTGATCGTGTTGAACATGATTATTTATGGAAAGTTTTGAAAGCTTTTGGTTTTAGTTTAGATTTTATTGATAAAATCAAAACTTTGTATAATGACATTGAGGGTGTCTTGAAGGCTTATGCGCTCCCTTTAAGGTTAATCGTGGAATCAGACAAGGTTGCTCTTTGTCTGGATTGCTGTATGCATTGGCAATAGAACCTTTTTTACATAAATTGAGAAAAGAGCTGGTTGGTTTAAAAATTCCAAAATGTGACAATGCAATAAAGTTATCTGCTTATGCTGATGACATTGTTGTGATGATTGAAGGCCATAAAGATATAAAAACTGTAATAAGGGTATCCAGTGAGTTTGAATCTATTTCTTCTGCAAAAATCAATTGGAAAAAAAGTGAAGCAGTGTTGCTTGGAAAGTGGAAAGTGAAAATACCAGATCTGCCAGGTGGTTTAATTTAGAAAAGGAATGGTTTTAAATATCTGGGAGTGTATTTGGGTGATGAAGCTACTTTGCAGAAGAATTGGGAAGGAGTAATCGAAAAGATAAAGGGTCGACTGGAAAGGATGGAAGTGGCTAAAATCAGCAATGTCAGCAATTATAATAAATAATTTGGTTGCGTCTTTTTTGTGGCATCGGTTGGCTTGTGTTGATCCACCAACCTATTTATTGGCAAAGATACAATCAATTTTGATAGATTTTTTTGGGGAAAAATTTCATTGGGTAACACATAATATCTTGTATTTACCAAAAGAGGAAGGTGGACAAGGACTGGTCCATCTGCAAAGCAGGACTGCTGTTTTTCGATTACAGTTTTTGCAGAGATTTCTTAAGGATTCAGAAAATGTGAGTTGGAGAACAGTAACCAGTGTTATACTGAAATCTGTTCAAGGGATGAACTTGGACAAATCCTTGTTTTTGATGGACCCTAATAGGACTGACACTTCATGTTTACCTGCTTTCTATCAAAATCTTTTTAAGGTTTGGAGTTGTTTTAATGTGAAGAAGTCTGAAACTACAAACTCTTTATTTTGGTTGTTGGAGGAGCCACTGATAAATGGTGCAAGACTGGATGTAATAAGCACAATCAGCACATTTACTGAACTTTTTATTCGAGCAGGAATCACAGTTTTTAAAAAAATGTGTATTTTTGGCCGGGGCTGGACTAGTTAATGTTGAGGAAGTGGCTGCCTGTGTGAAGATTAAATCAGTTCGAACAATGACTCAAATATTACAGAAGATGAGATTTGTTCTCACAGCAGAGGAAGATAATATGCTCAAAGATTATTGTGAAGGACTTATTTCTCCGAATGATATGGATCCTTTTCCTAAATTGTTTTTATCTCCCAATTTAAATGAGTACTCTGGAGTTTTTCTGGAACTAAAGAGCACATGTTTGGATTTTAATGATGTTAATGGAAAACAATTGTATAAGGCATGTGTAAAAAATTTTAACAAAAAAGGTTTAAATCAAAAAATTGATACACCTTGGCGAGGATGTTTTGGGATTGAATGAAAATGTTAGACCGGAGTGGAGAGCGTTATATAAGCCACCATTAACCTAAAAAACAGCTGGAGGGTTTTACATGGAATAATCGCAGTTAATGCTTTTGTTTCTATTTTAAATCCTGATTCAAGTCAAGATTGCCCTTTTTGTTCTGAAAAAGAGACTGTTTATCATTGTTTGATATACTGTTTTAGACTGAAACCTTTGTTTGAGATGTTAAAAAAACTTTTCAATTGTTTTAATGAGTTTTTTTCTGTACAAATTTTAATTTTTGGTTATAAATATGTGAGAAATAGACGTGGTGAATGTCAGTTGTTAAATTTTGTACTTGGAAAAGCAAAAATGGCTATATACACTATAGCAGGAGAAATCATATAGAACAGAGAAATGATAGTGATGTGTTAAGGGTGTTTAATGTAATGGTGAAATCTAGAATTGTTCTTGATTTTCGATTTTATAAAGTGATGAATAACTTAATGAAGTTTGAATCTATATGGTGTTATAGAGAAGCCTTATGCTCTGTTGTGAATGGAGAGTTGTGTTTTGCTTTAAGTTGGTAAATATTTGAGAATGGATTTACTGTGAAGAAATAGTTAATGGTTGTTCATTTTATTGTAATAAAAGTTATTTTGTGGTTGAAACTGGAGTTGTAATTGACAATGCGTTTGTTCCTGTGCTACCGTTGTCTATGCCGTCAAAGAAGGTTATTCTTTCAAATGTACCGCCTTTCATTAAAAATGAGTTGCTTGTACAAATGTTAGAGCGATACGGTAAATTGGTTTCCCCAATAAAAATGATTCAGATCGGTTGTAAATCGCCATTACTAAAACATGTAGTGTCGTTTAGACGCTTCGTGTTCATGGTGTGAAAGGATAACAGAGAAGAGTTGGACTTAACGTTTAACTTTAAACATGATGAGTTCAACTATGTGATTTATGCTACAACCAATAACATGAGGTGCCTTTCGTTGCGGTGAAATAGGACACCTTGTGAGAGCTTGCCCGAAAAAAGAAGAAAAATCCAAACTAAATGTTTTGTCGGTCTCGGTTGAAAAGGCTGTTGAAGATAAGGAGGTAGTACAAACTGTTAGAGAGGAGCTGCCTACAACAGCTAATGTAGTTGGAGAAAACAAAACGCAAGCCAAAGATGTAAGCCTAATAGCTTTATCAAGTGATGCAGCAGTTGTGAAACAAACGGTTGATGAAGGACAGACTGTGGTTGAGATGGAAGAAGATTCTGTATCTGATCAGATGCAGTCAGCTAATGGTTCAGGTGATAGGCAGAGTTCTGACCAAAATCAAGATGTAGAACTGTTAAGAGATCTTTGTTTATTGGAAGAACAGGATGAGTGTGTTTTTAAGACACCACAAAAGAGAAGAATGAAGCAACATCATTACAGTAAACCAAAAAGAATAGATAAAGTTGTTTCAATTTACATTGGGTTCCACAAAGTGTTTTCTTTTTGTCTAAAGATGAAGGGGGACAAGGTCTGATTCATTTGCAAAGTAGAGCGGCAGCTTTTAGGATAAAATTTGTACAAAGGTTCATTGATACTCCTGTAAATGAAAATTGGAGTTTGGCTGCTTCTATTATTTTAAACAAATTTGAAGGTTTGGGCCTGGACAAGACCTTGTTTTTGATGAACCCTAAGAAATGTCTGTATCCAAATTACCAATTTATTATTGTAATTTATTTAAAGTGTGGTCACTTTTTAAAGTTTTGAGATGTGAAAATACTGATTCTTTGTATTGGACGCTACAAGAACCTCTGATTTTTGGTTCACGTTTGGATGTGTCGAATGAGAATTTTTTTCCTGTTTTGACGGACTTACTTATCAAATCAAAGAAGAGCGGATTCAACCTGAGGATGATGATTCTTTCCCGAATTTGTGTTTGATACCTGATTTAGAAATGTGTAATGGGTTTCTTTTAAGATGTAGTAATTTAGTTTTGTAAGGGAAAGGGAAGGTTTCTGGTAAAGTTATGTATAGATATTGTGTTAAAGTTTTTAACAAAAAAAGTCTTGATGGAAAAATAGACTGACCTTGGCGTAATGTTCTACACTTGAGTGAAAATGTAAGACCTGAATGGGGGGCACTTTATAAGTCACCACTTAGTAAAAAAACAGGGGATTTACAATGGAGAGTTTTGCATGGAATTATAGCTGTTAATGCTTTTGTTTCAATAATTAATTGTGAAGTAAATCGAGAATCGTGTTTCATGCCTTCATGTATTGTAATAGATTAAGACCTTTGTTTTCTTTGTTACAAGATCTGTTTAAAAGGTTTCCATGGAGATTTTTATTTGTGGTTTTAAGTATTCCAGAAGACGTTCCTTTGAATGTCAATTATTTAATTTCTTGTTGGGTAAAGCGAAAATGGCAATTTATGTGAGTAGAAAAAGAAAAATGGAGGGAAGTTTCGACACAGATGTTACAATGATTTTTTCAATCTTGGTGAAGTCAAGAATTTTAATTGACTTTCGTTATTATAAAGCAACAAAAAATATGATGTATTTTGAACAAAGATGGTGTGTAAAAAATGTTCTTTGTAATATTATTGATGATGTTTTGATTTTTAACAGTTTGCTCTGAGGGTCTCTCTGCTTGGTAGACAATATACTCTTGTGTCACTTTTTTATTTAAATTGTAATAAAATGGTGTTCAAATTCTCTCTCTCACACACACACACACACACACACACACACACACACACACACACACACACACACACTCTCTCTCTCTCTCTCTCTCTCTCTCTCTCTCTCTCTCTCTCCCGTGACACACACACACACACACACACACACACACACACACTGTACTTGTTCCTTTCTCACGCTCTGCTCCCTCCCTCCCTCCCTCCCCCCTCTGCACTCACACACTCATTGAAACACACACACATATTCACACACTCTGCCTGTGACACACACACACACACACACACACACACACACACACACACACAATCTCTCTATCTCTCACACACACACACACACACACACACAAGCGCTCTCTCTCTCACACACACACACACACACACACACACACACACACACACACACACACGCGCTCTCTCACACACACACACACACACACACACACTTGCTCTTGATTCGGGTGATCTCCAAATCAAATTGGCTCGGGTATACACACAATGTTAATCAGACCCGGGAACCGAAGTAATAGATTAGGACCCGACCCGGCTGACCATTTAAAATATAGTCCCGAACCTGTACGGGTCCCGGGTCGGGTCCCAGGTCCTCGGGTCTCGGGTCTTCTTTGTAGACCTCTAGTTTAGAGTTTTGCAAAAAGAGTGGATGAGATTTGCAAACAGTGTCTTAACTACCTGAACTTGTTTAAGGTTTTGCCTACAAAGTGACTGATTCGACAAATGGGTTTAGGCCACTGAGCATTGGGTTCAGAGAATGGGGTTTAGTGTTTAAGCAATTGTGAAATACTGTAAAATACACCTTGATAAAGTCATTCAAATCATTTAACATTTAGAAGGATGAATATTGATTAATAACTTCATTAAGAATCACTCAAGAGCTATACACTGAAGCGGCAGTGGATTCCAGAATCTGTTCCCTTCAACTGGAGCTGTGTGAAGTTCCTTCCTGCTTCAAATACTCTACCATCTTCCCCATCCCCAAAAACACCCCAAAATCACAGGACTGAATGACTACAGACCTGTTGCCTTAACATCTGTGGTCATGAAGTCATTTGAGAGACTGGTGCTGGCCTACCTGAAGGACATTACTGGACCCTTTCTGGACCCCCTGCAGTTTGCTTATCGAGCTAACAGGTCTGTGGATGAAGCAGTCAACATGGGACTCCACTACATCCTACAACATTATGCAAACATTATACATGTGATTTACTGGCTTTTGAGTCGAATGAACCCTGTAATATTTTTTCTCTTTATTTTATCTGTTCAAGCATCAGTGTGTCTGGTTTGATCTGTCGGTGGATAAACAGCTTCTGCTGGATGTTTGTCGTCTCTGTGTGTGTCAGCAGTTTGAGGCTGAAGTATTTCTTCATTTTCTCTCCTGATAATAAGAAGATCACAATCTTCCACTTCACACTAAACATCTTTACACTGAAATAAAGTGAATCCATCAACAGTCAAATAAGAGTCACAGGTCAGAGGTCAAATATGATTGACAGCTCCCAGCACTAAATAACACACCAGTAGATCAGGGCCATAGACCACCATAGACATTGAGGGGGACAAATCCCCACCCAATAATTAGAAATGGCCAAATCGTCCCCCTCAATATTGTGAAATGAAATTCTTGCACTGCTCTGCTGCACTTCATTACAGCACTCTGCATGTAGTTAGAATGACAAAACGGTTTAAAAGTTACATTTTTAGTCTGGTCTGCCTCAGTGGTCTAAGAACGCTCGTCAATGTCAAAATGATTGAGATGGCCAATCAAATTAAAACGTAGGCGGGGTTACGTTCTTTTTTTGCTCGTGCATGTCTTCGTTCGCTTTACGCCGTTGCGGAGGTTCTGTTTTTCCGGTAAAATCACGAAACAAATGCACACAAACGTGTCCCTGTTCTTGATATACAAACATTGATGAACATCTTTGATTTTAATGTGGGGGGGGGGGATATGCGAGGGTGGATTACAACACGCAACCTTTGATACTGTTAACAAAAAATCTACCACTAGACCACTAGGGAATTCCAAAGGTCATAGCAAGGTCTGCAGCAGGAGAAAGCGTCAGGAGAGGCTTGGTAAGTGAGCGGGTTAAATGTAAATCACGAACACCTGTTTCTCATTCCAGTAATTGGCGCGGAGACAGGATAAAACGCCACGAGAAGCAGAGAGAGAGGAACTGCTGACTGAGACGCTGGTCACGACGCTGGTGTGAAGCCCGTTGAGAATTGTGTATACCAAGACTGGAGTGAAGCCCTTTGTGGATTATTTATTTATATTATGTCTTTCTGTTGAACAGTTTTGAGTTGTTGAATAAAGCTCAGTCAGCAGACGATTGCCAACTCCGTCCTCTTCCTTCCAGACAAACTTTGATCTTACTACACTGGTGCCGAAACCCGGGAAGGAAGACTGGTGGCCGCTGCCATGCAATCTTCGTCTCCCACCCCGTTTGCGGACATCATCGCCTCCCTTGCGGTCTTACATCAAGAACAACATCAGGCCCTGCTGGACCTGAGGAACGACCAGGAACGCTGTTTCCAGACTATTTTGCAGACCCAGCAGCAGGAGATTCTTGAGCTGGATCAACCGGGAGGATCTCACGGAGACCGTTGGGCAGCCAGCTGTGCCCACCCACCTACCCCTGAATAAAATGGGTCCCCTGGACGACCCCGAAATCTTCCTCGACCTGTTTGAACGTTCCGCTGAGGCGAGCGGTTGGCCGCGGGACCAGTGGTCGATGAGATTAGTCCCGCTGCTCTCGGGGGAATCACAGGTGGCAGCACAGCAGCTGCCAGTACAGAACCTCCTGGTCTTCGACGACCTTTGGTGGGCCATTATCCAGCGGGTCGGTCGGACCCCGGAACAGCACAGACAGCGCTTCTGCTCCCTGGAGGTGGGTGAATCGGGCCGGCCCTTCGTGATGGCCCAACAGCTCCGGGACTCGTGCCGCAAATGGCTGCTGGCGGAGGGAAACGACGTGGACCAGGTTATCGATCACGTGGTACTGGAGCAGTTCATCACGCGGCTCCCAAAGAAAACCGCCGAGTGGGTCCAGTGCCACCATCCCACGTCGCTAGACTCCGCTATCCAGCTGGCGGAGGACCACATGGTGGCGTGCCAAGGGGTCAGCAACCCCTACCATCTACCTCTCTCTCTCCCCCTCTTTTTTCCCCCTCTCTCTCCAGGCCTGTCCCTCTCCCCTGGAGTTCGGGACAATGATCCAGGACCTGGACGTCCTGCAGGCTGCCCCTGGTCAAGCTGGCGAGTACCAAATACCTGTGAGTATCAAGGGGGGTACCTATCAGGCTTTGGTGGACTCAGGATGTAACCAAACCTCCGTTCATCAAAGCCTGATTTCATCCGGGGCATTGGATACAGGCCGCGTGGTTAGGGTGCGGTGTGTGCACGGGGATGTGGTGAAATATCCGATAGTGCCCGTCATTATTCATTTCAGGGGTCAAAAGCATAGTGTTGAGGTGGCAGTTAATCCGCACCTCCGGCATCCGATAATTTTGGGAACGAATTGGCCCGCGTTTAATGAATTATTAGGGTGTTTATGCTCGGATGCCTCTTGGGGAGAAAATTGCTGGATAGAGATGTGCGAGTGCAGGTGGGAGAGACTGATCAGGGACCAGTGAGTTCAGCTTCAGGGGAACAGAGTGAGATCGGAAGACTTATTCTATTGGATCGCGATGATTTTCCCCTGGAGCAGTCTCACAATGAGACGCTAAAACATGCATTTGAAAAGGTCAGTACCATTGATGGTCAGCCTCTCCACCCTGGACAACCGCTCTCTTATCCATACTTTGCGATCATAAAAGATAGGTTGTATTGAGTGACCCAAGACATTCAGACAAAGGAAGATACAACTCAATTGTTAGTTCTGAAGAGGCGCAGGGAAATGCTTTTCCAAGCGGCTCATTCTAATCCAGTGGCTGGGCATTTAGGACAAACGGCAACACTAAATCGCCTCATGACCCGATTTTTTTGGCCGGGCATTCACGAGAATGTGCGCAGGCGGTGTGCGTCTTGTCATGAATGTCAGTTGGTAAATCCACTGGCCACCCCAAAAGCGCCTTTGCGCCCTCTCCCATTAATGCAGGTCCCCTTCGAAAGAATTGGTATTGACCTCATCGGGCCATTAGAGCGATCAGCGAGAGGGCATCGCTTTGCATTAGTCATTGCAGATTATGCAACGCGATACCCCGAAGCAGTGGCTCTCCGCAACATTTCCGCTAAGAGTGTTGCGGACACGATGTTTAGTTTAATCTCCCGAGTGAGGATTCCGAAAGAAATCCTCACTGATCAAGGCACGGCGTTTATGTCACACACGTTACGCAAACTTTACGAGTTATTGGGCATTAAATCGGTTCGTACCAGCGTCTTTCACCCACAAATGGATGAGCTGGTCGAACGTTTTAATCGCACGCTTAAATCCCTGATTCGTAAATTTGTTCAAGAGGACGCCAAAAATTGGGATAGGTGGTTGGAACCCCTGTTATTCGCAGTCTGAGAGGTCCCGCAAGCCTCCACGGGGTTTTCCCCCTTCGAGCTTCTCTTCGGACGCCAGACCCCTGGTCCGGAGCCACACGCACATACTGCAAACAACCACAGACTGTCAAACACTGCTGTGCTTCAAGAGCCGATCTACAGAGAACATGCTGCTGCTTTACTGCACCTCGTAACCAAAGCTGAGAGCCATGACGGTGATGAGGAACCCGAAGAACGCCTCCAGCTTCCTCAGACCTGACGAGAACAAACCAGAAATTCTCATCAGAGCCAAGACACGGGTCGTTCTTCTCATTCTCACACTGCTTTAGTGCTGACGTACCGTACTTGTCCAAAAACAGGAACACAAAAGTGTCGATGATGGTTATCAGCACTCCACCCCACAGAGGAATCCTGAAGAACAAAAAAGCTTTCTAAGGATCATCTCCATTTCTTCACATGCTGAATGAACTCAAATGGCAAACATTAAAACTATCAGGGTTCTCCTCTCTATCTTGTCTCTGCTCAATGTGTCTTTGTTTGTGTTGTGCTTGAGCACATGGCTCTCCCAAACCCAGAGTTCTCCTCGTATCCCCAGCTGAGAGTGAGGAACAGGGTGGTGGAGCGATACAAAAAACTGTCGAGGTAACTATAGGTGAGTCGGCTGTGTATATATACAGTATAAACCTCCTCTGGAGCAGATTTGATAGACCATTTGAACATGCTCCTCCCAAACTTTGTTTATAAAACATCATTTGTTGAGATTGTCACTTGAGACGCAGACATGCTGACAATTAGCTGAACATATACTAGTTTAATTAGTGACACTTAGCCTACATTTTAAAATCTTTATTTGAATATGGCAACATGGTACCTCATTCTACAATATTTCTATGATTAAATCGACAGAGACTCCTCCCCATCAGCCAATCACTGTGGGCATAGTTAGTAAGCGTGATGACATCATCCATAGCAACGAGGTCAACCCCCCCCCCCTCACTCGTATCTTAAGACTTCTCTCTATTCCTTAGTTAAAGTTGGTCTCAGCAGCTTTGTGAATAGAAAACTCTTAACTAAGAACTTTTACTGAGAACTCTTAGTGGTAAAAAAATGTTTTGTGAATATGGCCCCTGATTTACTACAGCTTTTCTCAGAGGAAAACTGGGTTTGTGCTCTTAAGTTATTCTAAACAAAGAAGTCAGTTTGTTAAAAAAAAATCACAATGTCCACATTGTCCACAACCCAATTGTTTCTCTCTTTATGACAGAGATAGACATGAAACAAAGAGTGTGTTGGTGAATAGACAGTGTGCACAATAATATCAGTGATATATTTCACATATCTGCCACAGATGTGCCGTTAAACCTAGAAAACTCTTCCACTTAAAAACAGTAAAGATCTCATCTCTGCATGTTGAAGATGAAGATGCGACATGAAAAGATTAACATGAGCCTTTTAGATGAACATTTCTCCCATTGAATCTGGTGCCACATCAGTTTGCGTTAAAAATGTTTGAATAGTTTGATCTGTCGAACAGTGTTTGGTCATGATGATGTACCTGCCGACCGACAGCAGATTGAGGGCGATGGCGGAGCCGATGACCTCCTGCATGTCAGAGCCAATAATGGCCAGCTCCACCGTAATCCACAGGATGAATCGCGGCACCTGCACACCACAGGAACAGGAAACACTTCACCACAGATCAACATCCCACAACACTTCAGTTAAACATATACAGTTATGTCATGATCACCAGTTGGAGTGCCCTGGTTGGTCACTAGAGGGCACTCCAACCCGGACTGTTCCTCACCACACTTTTGGACTGCATTTCCCATAACCCACTTCCCGGACTCATTATCCCGTTCATTGCACCCAGCTGTTTTGTGTTTGTTCATTAGTGTCTGTCTATTTATACCTGGTTTGTTTCTGCTTTTGTTAGGTTGGTTTCATTTACGGTCACCGATTTCACTGTTTGTTTTCTTTGTTTTCTGTTGACTGCTCTGTGGATTTTTGACCCCTGCCTGTCTGATTACGTCTTGGATTACCCATTAAAGCTGCTTATGGATCTTACCTTCTTGTCTCTGTGCCTTACGTGACAGAAACCAACCTCATGCCTAGATCCAGCAGCAAGAGATTCTGGCCAGCGGCTAGCCCAAGGGGAAGTCAGAGCGGTCCCCTGGATCTGACTACACTTCTCCAGAGAGGTATGGAGGTGCGGGCATTCACTCAGAGGTTTTGGTCACGGGCGGAGAGGTTAAATCTCCCTGATGCGGTCCTCAAGGACATATTCAACAATTGTCTCGATGATCCTCTGCCGCAGTGGGAGATGAAGCTGGTTGGGAGGTTAAATTTCTGGAATTTCGCCAATTACCTGTATCTGCATAAGGGGCAGATTCGATTACCTCCAGCACCCACCCCAGCCCGTGAGTCCACTCCAGAACCTGCTCCAGCCCGTAAGTCCATTCCAACCAGTGAGCACGCTCCAGCCCGTGAGTCCGCTCCAGCCCATGAGTCAGCAGTCAGCAATCAGCCAGAACTCCAGACCTGCTGGTACCCACCTGGTCAGTTCCTCCAGCACCGCCCTGGCACTCAGCCAGGACTCCGACCTCACTAGAGCCCCCATGGTCTGTTCCTCCGGATCCCCCCTGGCCTTCAGTCGGGGACTCTGGACCTGGCCCGCCGTCCCTCCCCCTGGTCCTCCTCTGGACCACCTCCCTCCTGAGAGTTTTGTTTTGTGTTTGGTCAGGTGGAGCGTCCATTGAGAGGGGGTACTGTCATGATCACCAGTTGGAGTGCCCTGGTTGGTCACTAGAGGGCACTCCAACCCGGACTGTTCCTCACCACACTTTTGGACTGCATTTCCCATAACCCACTTCCCGGACTCATTATCCCGTTCATTGCACCCAGCTGTTTTGTGTTTGTTCATTAGTGTCTGTCTATTTATACCTGGTTTGTTTCTGCTTTTGTTAGGTTGGTTTCATTTACGGTCACCGATTTCACTGTTTGTTTTCTTTGTTTTCTGTTGACTGCTCTGTGGATTTTTGACCCCTGCCTGTCTGATTACGTCTTGGATTACCCATTAAAGCTGCTTATGGATCTTACCTTCTTGTCTCTGTGCCTTACGTGACAAGTTATGCACTATTAAAGTTGAACACTCAAAGTCAAAGTCAATCCACACAGACAACATCAAGCTCCGCCCTACATTTGTTCTTGTTTGAGAAGCCGTTTCAATCGGATATACGACATAATACTGAAGACCAGTACAAATTCTGTTTCATATGCTGAACTTAATATTTATTTTCAAACATTTGTTTACACATTTCTACATTTTAATCTGGACTAAAACATGCTAGATATGATATCTGAATATGTTCTGATTCTTTATTATTGTTCTTTTGCTCTTTAATCTGTTTGAAATGTTTACTTTATAAACATTTATATACTTTTTGTATACTTTGTAAACATTTGATTATTTTGTGTATTGTTTTATTGCACAAATGTTCTAATTTCTTTCCCCCTGGTTTCACAGACAAGGCTTACAGTAAGTCTAGTCCCAAACTAAACTGCATATATGAGCTGTTTTAACCAAGAGCAACTTGTACTGACGTATCAGTGCCATTGGTTTGTCTTAAAGGGTTAGTTCAAAGAGTGTGTTGTGACTTTAGTGGTTCAAGGAAGAAGCACCGCACTGTGTTTACTATGTCAACAGCGAAGACAAGAAATTGTTGAATAAAGTCATTATTTTTGTTTCGTTTTGCACACAAAGTATTTTAGTTGCTTAATAACATTAAGATTGAACCACTGCAGCCTTTTTTCAACAATGTCTTTACTACCTTTCTGGGCCTTGAAATTGGTTATGACACTGCTGTGTATATGCAGGTCAGAAATCTCAGAGATTTAATCAAAAATATCTTATTTTGTGTTCTGAAGATGAATGAAGGTCTTACAGGTGTGGAACGACATGAGGGAGAGTAATTAATGACAGAAATGTCATTTTTGGGTGAACTAACCCTTTAAGATGCACACCAGTAAAGTTTTTTTCTAAGTCACGTTTATAAAAGCTACTCAAATGTCCTAACTGAGCTAATGACTAATCCTGGCTTAATCTAAGCCCTGTTTGTGGGCCTGTTATATAAAAAATTATTAAACTTGATCTTAAGAGGACAATGCTTACATTTCTGCATACCATGATAGAAGCTTTAGCAATTATTATGGTATGAAAATGATATAGTCACATGCCTAAAGAGCAGAATTTTAGAAAGCAATCATCTGAAGCACATGTATGTTGGTCTTGCTGATGAACGTACCTTGGGGTAATGGCTGTAGCAGACCTCGGCCAGGTGCATCCCTGTGACGACACCGAGGCGCGCGGCCAGACGCTGCAGCAGGAGCCCGATGATGGTGGAGGCCAGCAGAACCCAGAGCAGCTGAGGGACAGACATTACATTACATTATCCTTACATTATTTTTCTAAAAATTTCCTTAAAGGTACAATATGTAATATTTTCTATCCACTAGAGGTTGCTAGAGGCCTATATAAAACAAAGGCGTAGCTTGATGACGCCAAGTTTGAGCGCGGAATCTTGGGACATGTGGTCTTCACATCACAGCCGGTGGAAAACAATTGGGATAGGACACGGGAAGAAATCATGTTCATGGATGCGATTATTAACGTTACTGTAGTGTGAAGCAGAGCAGGAGCGAGTGTTGTGGAGCTGAACGAGGAGCTGGAGCGATTGATCAACACACGCTTCACGAGCAGCGGGACTTTTATTATGACACAGTCGCCGGCGCCGCTGCCGCTTTTCCGGTCATGAGTATGAGGTAACGCAGCTCTGTTTATCATATTAGATACATTTGAGAGTGTTGAAAATGATGTTATAACGTTACTCTGTGCGTTCGCTCGGCGGCTGCTGTGAGACACTGTTACACACTGCAGTAAGATAGATCGATTTTACAATATCAGATTAAATGCTGGATGATTGTGTTGATAAATGCATGCAATTAATTTTAACGTATTGTAATGATGGAGAAAATGCTGTATTACTGTTACTAAAAATAAAGCTGCATCTGATTATACTATGTTAGCTACTTCACAAAATAGTGTTTTTCTCTGAGGCATGGTAAAGCATGAGACTCGCAAAAATCAAGAAAATTAGATTTAAACAATAAGACTAAACGTGTTGAGCTACATAACAATAATTAGTTTATAAATATATCAAAACAGTTGTTCCCTTGTCTATTAAAACATGTAAATATTAAAGCGTCTTTGGTGTTTCCATGGTTTCTTCAAAATAAAACCAGAAACTGAGGGTAACGCGGGTATGACGCCATTGACAGGCGATTTTTGTAGTGATATGATCACAGCATGTCCTGAAAAGTGTTTCCTGCACTATTGAGAGTCTACAGCATGAAACATACAGCGGAAACTGTATTTATGGCATTTATGACACCTCTACAAGGTCACCAAGAAGTGTGTGTAAACACCTTGTAAAAGAAGTACAATATGCATTTCTGATTTGATATATCTGTCCTGTTGAAATCTGAAATGATTTGTGTTTACACATTTGGGAAAACAAGAACTCTCTGTGTTGCTAATGTTTGATCTACAGGAATGAAAGATCTCAGAGCATCAGAAATGACCATCGTGTTATTCAGATGTAATAAGCACAACTGCAGAGGCTGTACATGAAATCTGGACTCACCTTAAATCCTGCTATAGCCCCACACTGAAGGTCCGACTCGATGTTCCCAGGGTCCAGATACGCAATGCTCATCAGAAAACCCGGTCCAGTGAAGGCCCAAAGTTTACGAAAGCTAAACATCTAGAGAGAGGGAGAGTTCAACATAGCGATCCATTAGCATTCACATTCATCTCAATCTGGACTCCAAAACATTCTTGAGCTGTAAAAGCCATTACCTGTAACTGCAGGAAAATGTAAGCATGACAACACTAGCTATCCCAGTGTGCATATCCATCCTTAATAGTATGTGAGATTAAAATAAGAGTGTCACAAAGCATAGTATTTTGAAAAGAGTATGCCAAAAGTCTCTGGATGGTCTACTATTTCTGATAGATTTTCGAAGTGTGGATCCGTGCACACTATAACGGCTAATATTGTTATATTTCATCTGTAATAACAATGTGGACTTTTATAAAGATCTGTTTGGTCATTAACTTTTCATCATTCTGCATTAATATGAGGAGAGTTCTCTGCATGAAAGACCGGCGATCATCGTCCTGCTGCATTTCTCTCAGGTACGGTAGGAAATTAAATTACATGTGGTAGATTTAAGATGATTGACAGGCCAGTTTACGGTGCCAGGATGTGTGTAAGGATGCAAAGATGCAATTGTATGATGTGATAGAGTGTCCCAAAGCTTGTCTACTCTTTTCAAAAGTATGTAGTTTTTCTTTACAAAAAGAGTGCATACTTTCAGGGCATAGTATAAGTAGGCGAATTGGGGCACAGCATGTGTTTCCAAACACTATTTCAGGATATTGCATGAAAAAACACTGGATGGAAATGCCAAGATGCACATAAATTCAAAACAAACAAACAAAAAATTGTATGCGCTCAATTGAGGTGGATAATTTTTTCCAACTAATAAGATGTGCGCATAAACTCTGATGGAAACACATTTACCAAAACAAAATCCTCAATTCGCAACAAAAATGTGACTTTGCCTCATCAGAGGCTGTGATTGGATAACTGGACTAACCAGAGGACCAATGGCATCGCAGCATCTCAAATGTTGGTTTGGTGGTTCTGAATCACCTGAGTCAAAGTCTGTCATCAGAATGATTTGATTTAAGCGTCTCACGATTGTGTTCCCAAACACCAGCATCCAAACGCAAGAGAACATGACGCCGTTTATTGTGTTTCGTCTGACGCTCTGAGATGAAACTCATTTCTGATGGAGGAAAAAAGAGCCCGAGTGAAGCAACTTCCATTTTTATTACTGATATTTTGCGCCAGTTTCCCAGGAAGTGGCAATTTTGTTCTCTTGAACACATGGGATGGAAACGCTGCTTTATTCACAAATGTTTTATGCCATATTCCAGTTTTGTGCATCCGTTAAATTCACAGCTTTTTTTCCATCTGTCACTAGTGCATCTCCTGAGCTGACGTCACATATAAGGGCTGTTATGCTTGTGTGGAAATGGGCTTTGTTTCCCTGCATTTTGCTTTCACTTCGCCACTATCCTGATACAGGAAATAAGTCCCTAAACAAGGTCACATGATTGCTGTTGCTTCAGTAAATGCTGATCTGAGTCAGATTCGTATCCCTCTGAAGAACACATGACGAGTGTCCAGAGTTATGCTGTTTTCACAACACTTCCCATTTGTCTTTATTTTTCCACTTGTTTATTCAGAATCTGTTCCTCTTGAAGAAACTAAGATGTTTTGAGTTTTGAGACCAATTCATGAGGAAGAATGTAGCAGTTATAAACCACAATCTGGCAAAGGAGTGTGTTCTTATCCATTACCCATCACACACACGTGACTGATAACAGATCCCTCATCAAACTACACTGCCATCATCTCTTCCTCTTTACTACTGCTTACAGCACCAAATCAACATGAATGAACATCAGAAGGAATGTTGAAAGATTCAGAACAACTTACTGAAATGAATCTTGTCTCATATAATCCATCAATCAGTGTTTCAACCGGGGAAAGACGTTAGGCTGGAGGGCAATGACACATCACATCACGTTTCACAAGTCCACAAGTCCACAAGTACAGACAAGAACGCATACTTGAGAAACGGCGATTGGTTATGCAGCACGTTTGAGCTTCCAGAAGAGGTTTGTTCTTGTGCGTCATTCAGATTCTGCATATGTTCGCTGATCAAATGTTTACATGTCAGTGAAAGCCTACATTAAACCTGTTCATCATAAAAATCGACAGAGTCAGAAAATGTGGACTAGAGAACATAGAAGGTGGATAATAAATGTTGTCATAGAATTATTTCATATATGCATTTGTTATAAATAATAAAAACTGTTAAATGCCCAGAACGAACGATGGAAAGTTGGCTTATTGTAAAAGAATTAAGGTCTTCTCAGGTCCATTCGGTACAAGCACATTTATTTAAAATTACCCAAGACCCGAGGCTGCTAATATCAGACCCGACCCGTGTCTGAGGCACTTGACAACGTTTTGAACCCGAACCCGCTAGGGTTGGACCTTATGGTTTCGGATGGAAGTCCTCTGAAGACCTCTAATCCACAACGCTCTGCTTCAGCTACCTTTGCCGTGTCATCATCCGGGATGGGAACCCTCTCATCGAAGTACGTCGAGATGGGCTGGTCCTGCGGAGACACCGGAGTGTAGAGGGCAGGCTCCCGCTCTGAAACAAACACACATCACACGCTTCACTGCCACACTTACAGCACAGATTAGATAAAGACACACTTTATAGCGGTTCAGAATGACTGATCCTTGAGACATGGCAGAAACACTCACGCTTCAGTCACATGAGCCTCGGATGAGGTTTTCAACACATGAACTCAAATTAAGACAAAAATTGCCCAGAAAGCAAACACTTATTTTAGTGTTGGGGGTAATGCATTACAAGTAATCGGAATCAGAAAGAGCTTTATTTCTAACTGTGCTTACACACACACAAGGAATTTGTCCTGGTACTGAAGCTTCCAGTGCACATAAGAAACATAGTAATACATTTTAAGAATAAAACATAAAGACACAGGTTTATCCCTGGTGAAAAAAGTACATTTCTATAATATACTTAAAGTGCTTTATTTTCATGCACTAATTTAAAAAATGTATTTAGATACCACTTATAGTACATTTGAACCCATAGTGTACTACAGCGGTAGCTAAATATATTTTTTTAATACAGGGATAGTATATTAAAAGTACATTTTAGTTCATATTTCATGATGTCTCAAAATAGCACAGTTGTTGAGTACACTTAGATGTTCTTAAGATTATCTTAAGCAGTACTAAAGAAGAATTTTTAGTACATTAAAGGTACAATATGTAATAATTTTGTCCACTAGAGGTCGCCAGAGGTCTATTCAGAACAAAGGCGTAGTTTGATGACACCAAGTTTGAGCACAGAATCTTGGGACATGTGGTCTTCACATCAACAGACTGTGCAAAAGAATACGGATTGGACTCAGGCAGAAATCATGTTCATGGATGCGATTATTAACGTTACTGTAGTGTGAAGCAGAGCAGGAGCGAGTGTTGTGGAGCTGAACGAGGAGCTGGAGCGATTGATCAACACACGCCTCACGAGCAGCGGGACTTTTATTATGACACAGTCGCCGGCGCCGCTTCCGCTTTTCCGGTCATGAGTATGAGGTAACGCAGCTCTGTTTATCATATTAGATACATTTAAGAGAAGGTTCTGTGGGAAGGCTCTGGTGTGGCAGCTTTGGCATGAAGATGCTCTGGCATGGTGGTCATCTTGTGAAGAGACTCAGGCATGGAAGGCATGACGTGAACAGTCTCTGGCTGGGCAGGCATAACGTGAAGAAACTCTGGCTTGGCTCTGACTCTGTTATAGCGGCCATCTTGTCAGAAGACACAGGTGTTGTGGCCATCTTGTGTAAAGACAGGAATAGCAGGCCTGAAATGAACAGTATCTGGTTCAACAGTATCCTGACAACACTCACTCCTGCTCTGCTTCATACTACAGTAACGTTAATAATCTCATCCATGAACATGATTTCTGTCCCGTCCCGGTTCTTTTCCACCGGCTGTGAGGTGAAGATAACATTTCCCAAGATTCCGTGCTTAAACTGAGTGTCATCATCAAGCTACGCCTTTAGACGAACTCTAGGTGCGAAAAATTACATACTGCGGCTTTAAAGCATCTAACAATAGGTATAGCGGAGCTAAATTAGATTTGATCATTTATCGATTTTATATAGGTAAAGAATGGAACAATAAAATTACTGATGTTTCTATTTTACCTGCTAGGTTTTCAGTTCATCATTTGATATTAGTTGTTTTGAATATGAAAACAATTTCAAAGCTAAATTATTTTTGACATTTTAATATTAAATTACTTTTTTGGAATGACTAGAATTTAAAAAATGTCTCTTTTGAAAATGTGCATATATGTGGTGGGAGGTTGTTAAAGCAAATATACAGGGAGTGCAGAATTATTAGGCAAGTTGATTTTCTGATCATATTTTTTTCCCAAGCACATTTTACCAATTCCAATCCACATCAATCTTAATAACTACTATTAATATTGTTTTTAATCATTTATAAGTGATATATAATTGTTCATGAAGGCTGGAAATGAAAAATGCCTTATATTCAGGTGTGCAGAATTATTAGGCAAGTTTTCTTTTACAGGCAAAATGAGCCAAAAAAGAGATTTAACTCAGACTGAAAAGTCAAAAATTATTAAATACTCATGAGAAGGACGCAATACTAATGCAATACTAGAAATTGCAAAGTTAAAGCATGACCAAGGGACAGCAAAATGCTCATTGGGTCAGCGGGGTCAGACAAAAACAGGTGGAAAAGAAAAGACACGTTAACTGCAAAATAATTAAGAATTAAGGTGAAGAATTAAGTGTGAAACCATCAGGAACCCTTTAGTCTCCAGCGCCACCATTTTCCAGAACTGCAACCTACCTGGAGTCTCCAGAAGTGCAAGGTCTCAGGATCTCAGAGACTTAGGTTAGCTAAATAATCCTAAAAAATGACCTGCACTTGATAAGAATCACAAGCTGAAGTGTTATAAAATACATGAAGACTGGGTTTTAATAGGGCTTATAGACAGACAGCTTGAGAATGACTCCTGATGGACCAGCACCACATCCTCTTGTACCACTGTTTGAAGAATTTATCTTCCAGAATCTGGCAGTAAGTTTTGGAAGATCATTTTTAGTCCATCTCTGCAAGACAGACATTTCAGGATAAGAGATGGACTAAAAGTGAACTCAAACACCTTACTGCCAGATTCTGGATAAATTCTTCAAACAGTGGTACAAGAGGATGTGGTGCTTGTCCATCAGGAGTCATTCTCAAGCTGTCTGTCTATAAGCCCTATTAAAACCCAGTCTTCATGTATTTCACAACACTTCAGCTTGTGATTCTTATCAAGTGCAGGTCATTTTTTAGGATTCTTTAGCTAACCTAAGTCTCTGAGATCCTGAGACCTCACACTTCTGGAGACTCCAGGTAGGTTGCAGTTCTGGAAAATGGTGGCGCTGGAGACTAAAGGGTTCCTGATGGTTTCACACTTAATTCTTCACCTTAATTCTTAATTATTTTGCAGTTAACATGTGTCTTTTCTTTTCCACCTGTTTTTGTCTGACCCCGCTGACCCAATGAGCATTTTGCTTTCCCTTGGTCATGCTTTAACTTTGCAATTTCTAGTATTGCATTAGTATTGCGTCCTTCTCATGAGTATTTAATAATTTTTGACTTTTCAGTCTGAGTTAAATCTCTTTTTTGGCTCATTTTGCCTGTAAAAGAAAACTTGCCTAATAATTCTGCACACCTGAATATAAGGCATTTTTCATTTCCAGCCTTCATGAACAATTATATATCACTTATAAATGATTAAAAACAATATTAATAGTAGTTATTAAGATTGATGTGGATTGGAATTGGTAAAATGTGCTTGGGAAAAAAATATGATCAGAAAATCAACTTGCCTAATAATTCTGCACTCCCTGTAAGAATCTTTTGTCAAAATTATAGTTCACATTCTGCTTCTATAGTGAAAGCAGCAGGATGTGATGCATGTCTCACCTTCCGGCACATCCCCATTCCGTTCAGTCTCCATGAGTCAGACTGAAGGACAGAAAACACAGACACATCATTGATGGACACGGGTTGCACACAAAGCTGCAGGAGTTACTTGAATTTAAAGTTACTTGAATACAAATTTATTTTGTAAATTTGTATTATTCACTAGTTTTATTTGCATGTATAAAAAGTAAGCAAAATAACACATTGCAACTAGCTTGCATTGCAAACTGCCGTGAACACATACGAAAATTAACCATGGTTAAAAGTGTGTAACTCTGATTTTTTTTTTTTTTTTTTTTTTGTCAGATAGGCGACTATTTGTATAACAATAATTTTACTACAAATACCATAAACTATAGTGTTATCAAAACCATGGTTAATTTGGTTACCATGGTTAACTACAATAACCATTTTGTTTTATTTGTAGTAAAACCATGGTTCATTTTTATAAGAGAGGTAAAAAAAAATATTTCGAGCTATTTGAATGCGTTGTTATAAGCACAGCTGCTTTGTGTACAGAGGTTATCAAGGAAACGGCTTTATTTCTGCTGTTCCAGCGCCACCTACTGTCAGAGAGTCGATTAGGCAAGGCAATTTTATTTATTTAACACATTTCATACACAATGGTAATTCAAAGTGCTTTACATAAAAAGGAAACAAATACATAAGAATAAAAATAGAATGCATAAAAAATAAAAACAAAAATAAAAACAGAATACCACTATCTGGATGGAAGAGTCACATTTTACATTTTCATTCAGCCCGTTGCTGTTTTTCTGCAGACCAATGTGAAAATCGGCATGTTCTTTTCTATTCTTTTCTTTTCTTATTCGCCAAGGGATTACATAAATAGCTTACATGAATACCATCAACAGATAGATTCTAAGGCTACATAATTAACATGCACGCACACACACCTTACATCAATTTGGGAATAGTAACAGTAAAGAAAAAGACAATTGAAGGATGTTATTATGATGGGATAAAAGCCAATAGAAAGTTAGGCTATACAAAAAACAAAACAAACAAACAAACAAAAAAAAAAACCTGATGCCTTTTAGTCTGATGCCTTTTTATCTGAGTCCGTTTCATCCGATGCCTTTTGGTCTGAGGCTATTTCGTTCAATGCCTAATTGCACGAGACCTGACACCTGATGCTGTTTTTCCTGAGACCTGAAGCCTTTCAGTCGAGGCGCAATGCCTTTTCGTTGTATGACTGAGGTGTGAGGAAGTCCTAAAATGTACACCGTACACCTCTTTTCAGTCGTAGTAATGTAGAGAAGCAGCTACAACCTAATTTTCCTCAAAATCAGCTTTCCTCTGCAGTGGACAAAATACATTGATCTTTATGCGTGGATGGCTGAGAGACAGATCCGAAGGGACCGTCTGCAAAGTGCAAAACCCGAAAAACGGTACTGCAAAAACAGTCAATAACTTCAATGTTACACACTGTACTGTCACCAAATTCAGTTCACACATCACTTATGTCCTGATAGTTATACTACTAGGGCCTACACTTATTTTGGAAAAATGTCTTTTTGCATAATTTTTATGAGTTTTTTATTATGAAAAATATTCGGATCTGTCTCTCAGCCGTCCGCGCCATTCTCAAGTTTTATGACTTAGTTGGTCGCATTTTCACAGATTCGAATTTCCTGGATCAATAACTCGTGAGCTAAACGCCGTTACTACAGAAATAACATCTCTTTTCAGTCGTAGTAGCTAATGTAGAGAAGCAGCTACAACCTAATTTTCCTCAAAATCAGCTTTCCTCTGCAGTGGACAAAATACATTAATCTCTAATATAGAATCAAAAGAAGTAATTATCAACTGTTCAAGTTAACTGTGCTGAAGATAAACTACAGTGTCACAGTTATGTTCTGTGCCCAAATTTGGCCCATTTGGCTGCATTTCTAATTATTTGGCATTTCTAATTATTTGTCTATGGGGGTTAAGGCCCTGACCTATTGGGAGAGAACTGGTAGGTCTGTGTGAAATCAGATATTGGCCACGTACACACTGTAAGTTTCAGGAGTGACAACCGCATTTAAATGCGGGAGTGAATCCCCTAAATCATCGTTAGGCTACATGTGTGTACGGAACACGACTCACTCTCGAAAATGCGATGAATGACAGCTTGGAAACCATAGCGACGTTCTGGCGTCTCTCGTGTTTTGTATCCGTTATCGTGACCAAAGTAATATTAGTGACAAAACACTCGTTATTTTCAGCAATTTAACTAAACACACTAACACAGTCGACGGAGGCGTCGTGTTTTGTTTCACACAGCGCGCGGCACTCATTCTGTGTTGCCATGGTCACTCATTATAAGCGTTTTTGGGCTTGTTGTTTAAGCTCGTCTCATAAAGCAAACGGGGTTATGGAGTTATTAAAGTGAGCACACATGAATCGCGATTTTTTCAGCATAAAGCATTTGGATAGGCTTGTGCTTTCCCTGTGATTCGCCGCGCATACACGAGACACACGCGTTACACCGGTGCACGTAAGTGTCATTAACAACTAGTTGTTCAGTTCGGTTCCGTACACACTGCATAGAATTTCTGTAAATGCGGTTGTCATTACTACCTGTATTTTTCGGGAGTTAATACGGTTGTAGAATGCTGTTGACGCTCCTGTATTTTACTGTGTGTACAGAACGCGATTAAGCACTAAAAGGTGAACTGACAACCGAATTTAGCTGCAGTGTGTACGTGGCCATAAGCTCTGCGAAGATTCAACTGTGAGAATGGTAGTCGAATCAGGCTCCTCCTATCGAAGCTTCGAATCGTCGACTTCAAATCTGCAAATGCATCCTATAGTTTGCCAGCGATGAAGATCTTTATTAGATGAGCGTATGCTGTCTGTGAACAATTCCACGAGTATCGGTTTCATTTGATTTCAATTCATACAGCCAATAGACGACATTTTACAACCAAACAGATTACGCCACGATAACACTGCAAAGAATGTAGCATTTCTTTACCAGTTTTGGACATGTAGCCTATCTTAATTTATACATTAAATAAGCTCCCATTGTTCAGAGAGTAAGAATGAACACCCGCAGTGGAGACGCCAAAGACCTCTTGAAAATAATCTATCAATGTCCTGTTCCGTTTAAAGAACTGAACTCTGTTATACCTGATGGTTTAATATGTCTGATGAAAGCTTCCCTTTCCCCTGAGTCATGCTCAAAACAACTTTCACAGTTATGTTTGGGAGGTGTTTCGCTTTTAAGCAAATAATGTAATAAATGTAATCATCAACTTTCTCAATCTCGAAACTCAGTTTCTCCAAAAGGGAAATTTTTGGGGGGGTTCTAAAATAGATAACATTCAATGGAGGAAAACATGGTTATTACCATATAAATGCTGTATACCCAATAAAGTGCATTTTAAAAGTTTGCTTAATATATGCCCTTGTAATGCTTTTGTGTCGAAATTTTGTGATGTAGCTGATATAAAAAGAAAATGAAGATATTTGTCATTTATTTTTCTCATGTCATGTTTCATCACTTTTCTAGAAAGATGTGAGTTCCTGTTGTTTTTCTAAAGTTAATATGAACTGTCATTTACACATTAAAGTTGTTGTTCACTTTTTTGAAAACCAAAACAAATCTTTAGAATCTAACTTTCTTATCCTTGTGGCAAAATTCTGTTTTCACAAACACAGATTTCTTAAGAAAATAGCTATAGATTTCATATGTGAAGTATAACATTTAATTAAATCACAAAGAATAATTAATAAAAAAAAGTATTTGTTTTTGGAAGAGATATGATGAGATCTTTCATGTACCGTAATTAAAACTTGTTTTTTTTATCCTCTTTTCTTTTTTTGTTCCGTTCCTGCCTTTCCTTGTGTTCTTAAAAAGTTGTATTTCATTAATGTCATCTTTGAATCTTTCTGTTCGTTGCAAAGATATCTAATTATGATAATAATAATAATTTAAATATCTATCTAAATAATAACATGCGATATATATATATATATATATATATATATATATATATATATATATATAGTTAGAAAGTAACTTGTAATGAGCTACTCGAGTAGTTTTTTCATTGAATACTTTTTTACTCTTACTCAAGTATTAAAATTAGTACTTTCACTTTTACTTTGAGTAAATATTTCTATGAGTTCTTGTACTTTTACTTTGGTACAGTTTTTGGATATACTCTACCCACGATACAAAAAGATGAAATTACACTACAACAGAGAGAGAAAGCAAACAGTCTACTTACAGCTCAAGAGAAGATGACTGATCCAGTGATTTCAGTCAGTGCTCTGCAGTGAGGGATTGTGGGACACGGAGGAAGCGCTCGTGACTTCATCTGTGAAAAGCATCAAGAATGTGATCTGTGGTGATCCCGATGGCACACAGACACGCCCAGCGTCACTCGAGCGCATCACACATCAGACACGATCATATTTGAGAAGAATTCGCTCGAATGAACTCAGATCTCATCATTCAGTCGGTTTACTGGAAGAACAGCAGGTGTGTTTCACAAAGAACATGAACACCTTCAGTGAGTTTTTAAAGCACATTATGATGTTCGGTCACACTGTATTTTAGGTGTCTTTTATATGTGTTGTCACATTAGTTTTAAGGTTATTTAATGCATTAATAACATTAACCAGCAATGAGCAATACATACTGTGTTCATGTTAGTTAATAAAAACACATCTGTTCATTGTTTGTTCATGTCAGCTCAGGTCCATGAAATCATACTAACAGATACAACTTTTGATTTTAATAATGCATTAGTAAATGTTGAAATAAACACTAACTATAGATTAATAAATTCTTCAGAAGTGTTGTTCATTGTTAGTTCATGTTAACTTTCTATCATAAAGAGTTACAGTGAAATTTCTGTGCAAGTTTGCAGTTTTTGGTCCATCTGACTCTTATTTAGCTGTTTTTCAGCATATTTTCTTGATTTTATAAAAAATTTAATAACTTTCAAATGTATTAAGAAATCATTGTGCGATGCTTCATAATGTCTGACAGGTTCATGAGCGTTTAGAGGAAGTGCAGACGTCTGATGCAAACACTCATTTAGATGAAATGCCTACTGAAGAAAGAAGCTGACAAACACTTTCGGGGCTGAAAAATCACGTGCATATGAGTGTTTCCTTCAGATTCTTAAAGGGAAAGTTCACCCACACATAAATGTAGTCATCACTTCCTCACCCTCAAGTTGTTCCAAACCTGTATGATTTTCTTTCTTCTGTTGAACACACAAAAAAAGATACCTTACATGGTTGGCATGTCGCACAACGGTGAGGTGCCGCAGTGCACAGATGGGTCTGAAATGAACCCTGCGCTCATGAGAAAGGCCCTGCCATTTCACAGAACTGGTTTCTGTTTGAACCACTCGAGACAGACTCTTCTGAAGGCTAAAGCTAATGCCCTTGTTGTTTCCTTTGTGTGGTCTTCAGCTGCAACATATGTGGCATTTCTTTCAGAACATGCAGAGATCTTGTGTGTATGCGTGTGTGCGTCGTGATGGTTAGCTTAGTGAGCTGCATAGAAGAGCATGACAGAGCTGATGTTGACGAAGGATTTTGTATCTGATAACACTCTTTTCTTCCCCCAAAACCAGGTGTTGGTGTAGTAAATATTTACAATCCTTTTGTTCTGGTCTGGGTATTTAAAGAAAGGTGGCAGAACAGCCATTTGGGAAACTCCCATGCAGTGATGGGTGAGTGTATTAAAAAAACACTGTGTGATGCACTTCTTCCTCTTAGAGACATCTTTGAGCAATTAATGTTATGTATTTGTTATTTTTGAATTGGCTTCTAATTGTCTAACTATGTGATTGGCACGATACATTTGTACCTGAGAAATACAATAAAAATATATTAACAGCAACAGAAAGAACTGGCCTCCACAGCGTTTGGCGACCTACATTTAGGGTCTGTTTTGACCACTTCCCTCCTGTGAAGAGCACTACACTGCCTCCACAACTACTGTGTTAAACCAGAACATGATTCTATGGAGGTTTGATCATTACACCTGAGGATTCACTACACCTGAAAGTGGAACCAAAGCAGTCGACTACGTGCGGAGAAGATTACATCAACATCTTTCAAGCAAGTCTGTTCTTGTTAAAGGCTTTGAAATGTTAGCTGCTATCATGACTGCAAAACAAACAGTTCAAACACAAGAAATAAAAAGAGGCATACAACTTGAACCTGTTGCTCGCAGTCCACTAGTTTCTATGGCAATATCAGCTGCTTTCTTAAAAAAAAACATACATTAAAGCTGAAATCCAACCTGAATGATGACAAGACAGAATAAAATACTGTCACTAGTGATCATCAAATCCTTTTAACAGTTTATTTTACACACTTTGTGTTTAAATCTTCCACTTTTTCACAAAACTTTTGTTCTCTAGAAACCCAGTCAGTTTGGGTTAAAATTCTCTATAGTACAGTGTTGCCTTCAGCCAACATGGTCTATTTTAGTTTGTTTATAATAAAATAAGGCACCAATTGATTGATCAAACGTATCTCAGGACAGAATAACTCAAATACTAATCAATAAAAGTGCAAAAAAGACCAAAACATGACCAGCAGGGGTCCATTTTGTGTCCTGTTTCAGTGTCACATGACTCCATATTTTCTCCAATGAAAAGTGCTTTTTTCACTTGTTTGTATCCATTTAATCACCCACAAAAACATACGAGTCACCTTCACTGGCAAGTGAAGAAGTATTTTCAAGAACTTTACATTATGTATCATCAAATGTTTTAGAGAAAATAATGAAAAACTGTGTGTTTCCTCAAGGCAACATTGTACCATAATGGAATCGCATAAGGCCATACAGGTGTCACAGACACGTCAGGCTCCACCTCCCTGCAATACCCGTGCACTCAATCACCGGAGTTCTAATCACCGCCACCTGCACTTCATTATCCCCCGCAATCACCAGCACTATATCTGACACACTCACACACACAGTCTTTGTCCGGTCTCGTACGTATTACAGACTCATGTATACTTACCTCAAGGACTCCAACCTGCTACTTACCTGCTACCAACGTCTCCAGTGTCTCCAGTCTTCCTCCTGTGTGCTTCTCTCTGTGTGTGAGTGTTCCCCGTCTGCCGTCTTCAGTGTCATCTGCTACGAACTCCATCTACAAGCAACAAAGGACAGTATCATTTCCCTATCATCTCATCAAACTCTCAATCTACCATTTACTCACCTGCTCAGTGCTGTTATCAATAAAACAACCTTACTTGCTTTTACATCTGCCTCCGTGCCATCTGTATTGTAACAACAGGAATAACAGGTTTGAATACAAATGTTTTATATTTGTAAGGAAAAGAGTGAGAATTATCTTAATATATTTGCATTTTCACATGATTTTGTAATGCACTTATAAGAATAGTAATTCACATACGATATCTGCATATATTATGATCTGCACATTTTCTAAAGCACTTCATAAAGCTATAAAGCACAGGTAGCTCTGGCAGCTGATGAAGGTGAGGATGAGGAGTTAATGAGGGGTCATGCTGTGAGGAGGAAGATGAAATCATAGTGACAGTCCATCAGGGTGAGAGAGAAGATGGATATGATAACTTGATATAATAACATAATAATACGATGGTTTGGTAATTCTTGTGTTCCACTATGGTACAATGTTGCCTGAGAGCAACAGCTGGATATAAAATGTTACTTTTTATTAAATATGAAACTTTCAATACATTAAAAACTGGATACATTTGTTTGTTCAAGTGTCTAGTTAAAGACATTGATGTTTTTTCAATAAATATATTTCTTTTTTCTACATCAAAATGCCAAATGAAATTTCCATTGTGGTACAAACTTATAAAAAATAAATAAATTAGAAATTTATGAAAATGTTTATTGATTTTGTTAAAGTGTCCAATTTTAAGCAGGAAAAACACAAATAATTTTTTTTCCTCATTGATATTATCTTGCGTACTATAGAGGGTTAAAAGATCTAGTATTAGCATTACAAACACTGAATTAATACCAACATATGAAATTAAATTACATGCATCAGAAAAATTGGGAATGTTGGACAATAAATATATAACAGAATATAACAGCTTGACAGTGAACTGTTTTTGCAGTGTTGTCTAATATTAATGTCAGACTATGTAAACAAAAACACAGCCACTGTGTCCAAAAGTGTGAATTATGGGATAACAGACACAGCAATGCATCATGCTCAATAAGATCATTATGTTTAGTGTGATCCAGAGGATTAAAACATATATATTTCAGACCATAGAGAGTAATTTAGGCTACTATTAGGTCTGACATATATATTGTACGTTTTAATTCCCAGGATCACGCTACAAACATGATGATCTTAACTTTATGTCAGGAAATTAACACGGAGAGAGGATCCAAGTGCAAGTAAAACAATATTTATTGACAGAATACGCTGTACAATAACTTCACTCCAAATGGGCAGTCGTTGCAGTAACAGAGAGACGTGCTGAAGCGATGACGTGCAGAGGCAGATGAACAGGGTGGCGCAGGGCTGCAGCGGGTATCAGAAACCAAGGAATAATCCAACCCAGACGTGGGCACAAGACGAAAGTCCAGAACTCCAGGAAATCAGGACGAGAACACAGAAACATGACACCGGGACAGCCTGCGACGAACTGACAAAGACACCATGTAGGCACGAGATATAGCAAACACAGAACAAGACATGGCTGGCAGCACATCACAATCAAACAGGTGGGTGACGCCCACATAATCAGTAACCACAGGCAACACACACCACAACCACACGAGGGCGAGTAAGTGAACCCATGAACCATGACAGTACCCCCTCTCCTACGAGCGCCTCTGGGCGCTCCCAGGAGAGCCTACCTGTTGATAATAATCATCAATAAGAGAGTGATCCAGGATGTCCCTGGCAGGAACCCAACTCCTCTCCTCCGGACCGTAACCTTCCCAGTCCACCAAGTACTGGAATCCGCGTCCCCTCCGCCTAGCGTCCAAGATACGATGGACTGAATAAGTAGGTTCCCCATCTACGAGTCGCGGCGGGGGAGGAACCGGAACCAGCGGATTAATGTTAGAATGAAAAACAGGTTTAATTTTAGACACGTGAAAGACGGGATGAATTCTGCGGTACGCTGGTGGCAATTTGAGGCGGACAGTCACCGGGCTAAGAATTTTGGTGACCGTAAACGGGCCAATGAATTTGGGTGCTAACTTGTTACTCACGGAGCGGAGCGGAATGTTCTTGGAAGAAAGCCACACTTTTTGACCAACGACGTATACGGGAGGCTTCAGCCGGTGGCGATCGGCCTGGGCCTTGGTGCGCGCCCCCACCTGAAGAATAGTCTCTCGGGCTCTTCTCCACGTGTGACGACACCTCTGGACGAAGGCGTGAGCGACTTCGGATTCCAGACTGGGAAAAGCAGGTGGCTGGTAACCTAGACTACACTGAAAAGGCGACAGGCCCGTAGCCGACACTGGTAACGAGTTGTGCGCGTACTCCACCCAAGGAAGCTGCTGACTCCAGGAGGAAGGATTCTGAGCAACCCGACATCGCAACATTCTCTCCAAATCCTGGTTGGCTCTCTCAGCTTGCCCGTTACTCTGTGGATGGAACCCAGATGACAAACTAACAGTCGCCCCCAGTAAACGACAAAACTCCTTCCAGAATTTGTAACATTAAAGGTAAATTGGGATCCCCTGTCAGAAACCACGTCTACCGGGAGGCCATGGATACGGAAGATGTGATTAATGACAGTAACCGCTGTCTCCTTGGCAGTGGGTAATTTGGGCAAGGGGATGAAATGTGCCGCCTTCGAGAACCGGTCCACTACGGTCAAAATCACCATATTGCCCTGTGAAGGAGGGAGGCCTGTGACGAAATCTAGCGCTATGTGGGACCAGGGTCTCGAAGGGACAGACAGCGATTGAAGGAGTCCATCAGGGGAACGATTGGAAGTCTTACCCCGAGCGCAGACAGAGCAAGCCAAAACAAAATTGTGAACGTCGCGAGCCATGCAGGGCCACCAGAATTGTTGTTTGACCAAAAAATTGGTATGACTAACCCCTGGATGACAAGCCAGATTGGAATCATGGCCCCATCGGATAACGTCTGAACGTAACCCCTCTGGCACAAATAACCGACTCGGTGGGCACCTGGGCGGAGGCGTTACCCCTTCTAAGGCCGTGCGGACCTTCGACTCGACCTCCCATGTGAGTGAAGAGACAATAAGTCTCTCAGGTAGAATACACTCGGGAGTGGACGGGCGCTCGGAACGATCAAAAACACGAGATAATGCATCGGGCTTGATGTTTTTAGACCCGGGACGGTAAGAAAAACAGAGCCCACCGAGCCTGCCTAGAGTTTAGTCGTTTAGCGGATCTGATATATTCAAGGTTCTAATGCTAATTTGACCACCAGCAGCTCCCTGTTACCCTGTCATAATTGCGTTCGGCAGCGGTTAAACGATGTGAAAAAAACGCGCAAGGATGCATCTTATCGTCCGCTGCGGAGCGCTGGGATAGAACTGCACCTACCCCACCTCTGACGCATCAACCTCCACCACAAACTGACGTGAAGGATCAGGGGCGACAAGAATGGGAGCCGAAACGAAGCGGCTCTTGAGGTTGGAGAATGCAGCCTCAGCTGCATCCGACCACCTGAACGCCGTTGCGGGGGAGGTCAAGGCAGTCAGAGGAGCGGCTAGTTGGCTGAAATTGCGAATAAAACGGCGGTAAAAATTGGCGAATCCCAAAAACCTCTGCAGGGCCTTGCGGGAATCTGGAATTGGCCAATCCACCAGCCTTAACCTTGTCAGGATCCATGCGCACCCCCTCGGACGATACAATGTACCCCAAAAGTGGAACTGATTGTGCATGAAAAGCGCACTTCTCCCTCTGACAAAAAGCCCATTCTCTAACAGCCCCTGGAGCACTCGTCAGACGTGTTGCACATGTTCCTGGAGAGAAGAAGAAAATATCAGTATGTCGTCCAGGTAGACATATATGAACTGATCGACCATGTCTCTCAACACGTCATTGACGAGTGCTTGGAAGACGGCGGGCAAGTTGGAAAGGCCGAAGGGCATAACCAAGTATTCAAAGTGCCCTCTAGGGGTGTTAAAAGCTGTCTTCCACTCATCCCCCTCCCTAATGCGGACCAAATGATAAGCGTTGCGCAGGTCCAATTTCGTGAATAGAGACGCTTCCTGCAGCCGTTCAAAGGCAGAAGACATCAACGGCAAAGGATAAGTATTCTTTACCGTGATGTGGTTCAGTCCTCTGTAATCAATGCACGGCCGCAGGGACCCGTCCTTCTTACCCATGGAAAAAAAACCTGCCCCCGCGGGAGACGAGGAAGGGCAGATGATCCCAGCTGCCAGAGAATCAGAAATGTATTTCTCCATGACCTCCCTTTCTGGACTAGAAAGTGAATATAACTTGCCTTTAGGCGGAGAAGACCCTGGAACTAAGTCTATGGCACAGTCATAGGGACGATGCGGAGGGAGAGAAGCAGCCCGGGACTTACTGAACACTTCCTTCAGGTCGTGGTACTCCTGGGGCACGTTTGACAGGTTCACCGACTCCTCCTGCAACACAGAACGAGATACAGAAGAACAAGCAGACAACAAACAAGACGCATGACAGTGCTGACTCCACTCCACCACGGATCCCTGGCCCCACTCGATCCTGGGCTTGTGTTCCATCAGCCAAGGATGCCCCAGGATGATGGGATGATGAACGGATCTGGAGAGGTAAAATGACAGCAGTTCAGTATGATTACCGGAAATTATGATGGTTATGGACTCCGTGGCGTGTGTGATGGTGGGTAGTTTCTGTCCGTTGAGGGCGAAAACAGATATGGCGCGATCCAGAGGGCGAATAGGAATGTTCAATCGTCTTGCCAGATTATTAATTTACTAGTAAACATGTAAAGTTGCATAAAATGGAAATACTCAATAAAGTAGGCTAACTCCTCAGATGTGTAATGGTTGGATTCCACAACTGATAATATAAAACATATATAGGCTAAGACAAGACAACATTTACTGTAGGTGTCATCAAATTTACTGAATTTGAGGAATGTGAGTGTAAGCCAGCAGTGCCCTCTAGTGGCGGCTGGGTTTATTACACTATCATCTCTTCCTTACAGCTGTGAGTTAACAATGCCACGAATTATTAAACCACCTGGCTGTCAGTAAAACACATTAAACTGAGTTACTGCCTTAATAATATATTTTAATAATAAGAATAATATAAAACAAAATTTTGACTTGTTTATATAATTTCATTTAATTTATAAAAATCAGCATAAATCCTTTTTTGGTGCAAATACATTAAAGTAACTTGACATTATCATTGAAGACCAGCAATAATAATTTTTGTTTTGATTACATAATAATGACAATATATACATGTCAAAGTCAGACATGCCCCTTTGCCAGCTGTGATGCTGGTTACTGGTTAAACTTGACCCAGGTTTGTAAAAGATTTTTGGGTCAGTACACCTTAATAGCTTCAACAATTGATTGCCAATTAAGTTTAGAATACAATGAACCAATCAGAACCCAGTTTAGGTCAGATAATGCTGGATATTTTGATGAATCGAAAATGTAATTTTTTTTCTATGTATAAACTGTTTATATAATAAAATATGTTTTCGTAGTTTGTGTTGTCCCTAATCAGTGCAAAATTATCACAAATTAAAAAGGATTCATGCCAATATTGTCCAACCCCACGTTTCTAGAGGGTTTCCAAACTTTTGGAGGGCAGTGTATATATATAAGTATGGATTAAAATAAATTTAATTTATTAATTTAATTTAAATACATTAAATTAGACCTATATATTTAACTGACCTTTGATTTATTTTGCATATAATTCTACAGGTCAGATTCTGTTGCCTTTTTCATTATAAAATGTTTAAAAGTGCAATTTACTGTGTAATGGCATTAATATTAGTTATACCATTTAATATTTACATTTCAATTATAAGCAGTTGTTCTGGTGTCACTGAAATACTGTTATAGTTTTATTAATATTTTGAATAGTTTTATTTGTATATTCTCCATTTTCATTTCAGTTCAAGTTTGAATAATTTTAATAAATATAGTGTTCAAAAAGCACCAATAAAACTGGATCATCTTTATGTTTTTGTCTGTATACACTGTACATGTGTGTGTGTTTAAAGAAAGAATGATCTGTTTATCGTCAGTCTTTGACACGGCGCAACTCAAGCCTGTCCTCACGTGAGCGCTGATGAACATTAATGAAGTTGCCATGAAACAGACACTGCTGTTCCACAGGTTTAATGGTGTCAGCTGCAACCGGATCCACGCGACCCGCTGACGTCACCCTCTGAAACACAGCAGCCGCTCTCTCTCTCTCGACTCGGCAGTACAGCACAGTCCGGCCCCATGTAGCGTCTGTCTGTGTTCGCTCCCAATGGACAAGAGCGTGATCAAATTCAACCACTGTGACAAGGACATCTTTTGTTTTTTCGTCCCGGATCAGTGTCCTGAATGTGGCGTTAGTTTCAGCGGGAAGAGGCTGGAGGAAGCACCGGTCAGCATTCCCAACCCCTTCTCCAACGGACACAAAGTCCCATGCGCTTTTCTCGTGGCGTCGACAGAAGACAATGTGCTCAGGTACGACCATTACAATGATCTGATGGAAGTTCCTGACGCTCTTAATAGAGACGGTCCTCATGTAGAGATTCATTGAGCAGTTTCTTGGACTGACGCTGTGCTTCTTGCAGGGACTTTGATGGCCGCTCTGATCTGCACACAGGAATTACTAACACCAACGGTATGTCATTTTAACATGGAAAAAGTGCCACAGCAGAATATAAACATGTTTATTTGGTAACAGGTGAAATATATTTGATCAGGTAATACATCTACTTTTGCAGTAAATGTTTTTTTAAATATGGTTTTTACAGTAAGGAAGTTTTCCTGCTGTTTTATTTAAAGCACCGTCCGGCCTGAAATTGTCACTATATTTATTTTACTAAAGTGAATTTCTTGTGCCCACACATTTTTAACAGGCAAAATTTACAGAAATTAGTATTTGCCAGTGTGTGTAGCTGTCTTATAATCAGGGTTATTATAGTTAACTAAATTGAAACTAAAACCATAAAAATTGCTACTTGTTAACTGAAATAAAATACATATTTTTAAAATTTCTGCTTCTTGCCAAAGCAACATTTCTCAGTTTAAGTACTAAAATAACTGCACAACCAAAAAGATGATAATTCCGTAAATAACTGCAATTGCATGTTTCAAACAGAGATGGCGACAAAGAGGCAAAACTTACGGACTGCAGCTTTAATGCTTTAAATTGCACTTTTAAACATTTTGCATTTTAAAAAGTGCAGAATTATACAACCCAATCTCATGGGAAAACATAATTTTACTAGGTGGCGATTTTGTATGAATTCGTAAGATGTGAATCGTACAAAAAATGTTCTGTTATTTAAATAACGGTAAGGATGAAGTTCTTCCCCTGAACACACCGTCACTGCTGCGTAAGTAGATCGTACGAATTCATATGAATCGGCTAACAATTCAACAAAATGTAAAGTAGTTGCACTGAGATTATATTGGAATTATACACTGCTCTGCCAAAAAAAACGTCGCTTTTTAAATTTAAACGCGTTAAGGGTCTACGATTGGATCATTATTATGCAGATCCACCTCTTGCATAAAAATAAGACCACATTTATTTCCATAAAGACGTGCATCAATTTTTGGTCACGATCTTGTATTGACAAAGCAAGAGGTGAGCACTGTGTGAAGTCTCCTCCAGAACATCCCAAACACTTTCACTGAATTTAAGGTCTGGACTGAATTCTTCAAGCTTAACTGTTTGATCCCGATGAATCTTGACATTGTGATCCTGGAATATGGTCATGATGTGTCTTCCTACATGGTCGTTTAGGAAATGTTTTCAGCTATGGCTCATGGCTGGGCAGATAAATTCAAATGCTTTTTTGTCATTTAAATGTGTCAAAGCCATTTGTTCTGTTTGTGATAAGGAATAGTCTACAACTACACAAAGGCCGGTGTTCAGCGAGAGCATCAGGGGTGGGAGCGCTGCATCTGTGTCCCGCTGGTCCAGCCCGACATGTTCAGTCTGATGAGCCAGTGGGATCAGTATCTGGAGAAGTTCTCCTCCGCTCAGATGTGGGATCCTCTGTGGCAAAGGTGAATGCAAACATGTGCACAGAAAACTGTAACTCCTTTGATATTTTGCATCCAGTGCAATGAGTTTCAGACATCTTTATGTGTGCAGAAGGTGTGAATCTGTTTATTTTCCAGCTTTAATGAGGAAACGCACAACTGCTACAGCTACACGCTGACCTTCATCAACTGTGTGCTGGCCACGCAGTCCAAGCGAGCCCTGAGCAAAGACGAGTTCACGCAGTCGTTCGTCCTGCCTCGGATCAAAAGAGCTTCCAAGTACATGATGTTGTGCCGCGAGATTTCCCAGAATCACTTCTACATCGTCGACAGCCCGCGGAGAAACTCGCAGGAGAGTCCGAGTGAGGAGGACGAGGACAGCAAGAGCAACTGAGCCTCACCGATTTCCTGTTATTTAATCATTTATATATCTTGTATCAAGGTGAAATTTGATTGAATGATGTCTAAATGTGCCTGTTAATCTGTGCTGTCATGAGCTGAAATGCCACTTTTGTAAAGCTTCTGAAAGTCAGACATGATACTTCAGCTGAACCTGAGACTGAATGTGACTTAAGGCCCGTTCACACCGAGAACAACAACATCATCAGCATCCACACCAATGCACCAGATCGGTCTGTTTATTGTAAGTGCTGCAGATTTGGCATTTGTCGCTTTAAATGCTCGAGCTCTGAATTCTGATTGGCTGTCAATGATTTTTTATTGGTCATCAGCTGTGAATGTGATTCCAACAATGTTGTTACTCTGTGTCATTATCATCTTATTTTAAATTCAGAACGATTTTTAAAACGATAACTTCGTCATTATTGTAGTTGGTGTGAACAGGCCTTTCATGCAGAATTTTAATGTTCTGTTCACATTCATGCAAACATTCAAGCCGCTTTTCCACCGTCAGGCCAAACCGTTCTCATTGCTGTTGAATGCTCGAATCTGATTGGCTGACGAACGTTCTAAGGCGTGCAATTATTTTCAGGGAAATGCATGGCTAAAGTAGTTCCAGGCAGATCTTGACCGCATTACAGTTCTATATCACTTCACCAAATGATTATTTCAAACAGCAAAAGAACCAAAACCCACGACAACGACCTATGGAAGCCCGTTTCCGCCACAAAAAAAAAAGATGAATTGCGACTTTTTATCTCAGAATTCTGACTTTTTAACTCGCAATTACGTGTTTATATCTCACAATTGCGAGTTATAAAGTCAGAATTCTGAGATATAAAGTAGCTATTGCGTGATAAAAAGTCGCAATTGCGTGATATAGTCAGAATTCTGAGATAAAGTCGCAATTGTGTGATAAAAAGTCAGAATTCTGAGATAAAGTCGCAATTGCGCGATAAAAAGTCAGAATTCTGAGATAAAAAGTCAGAATTCTGAGATAAAGTCGCAATTGCGCGATAAAAAGTCAGAATTCTGAGATAAAAAGTAGCTATTGCGTGATAAAAAGTCGCAATTGCGTGATATAGTCAGAATTCTGAGATAAAGTCGCAATTGTGTGATAAAAAGTCAGAATTCTGAGATATAAAGTCGCAATTGCGCGATAAAAAGTCAGAATTCTGAGATAAAAAGTCAGAATTCTGAGATAAAGTCGCAATTGCGCGATAAAAAGTCAGAATTCTGAGATAAAAAGTAGCTATTGCGTGATAAAAAGTCGCAATTGCGTGATATAGTCAGAATTCTGAGATAAAGTCGCAATTGTGTGATAAAAAGTCAGAATTCTGAGATAAAGTCGCAATTGCGCGATAAAAAGTCAGAATTCTGAGATAAAAAGTCAGAATTCTGAGATAAAGTCGCAATTGCGCGATAAAAAGTCAGAATTCTGAGATAAAAAGTCAGAATTCTGAGATATAAAGTAGCTATTGCGTGATAAAAAGTCGCAATTGCGTGATATAGTCAGAATTCTGAGATAAAGTCGCAATTGTGTGATAAAAAGTCAGAATTCTGAGATAAAGTCGCAATTGCGCGATAAAAAGTCAGAATTCTGAGATAAAAAGTCAGAATTCTGAGATAAAGTCGCAATTGCGCGATAAAAAGTCAGAATTCTGAGATAAAAAGTCAGAATTCTGAGATAAAGTCGCAATTGCGCAATAAAAAGTCAGAATTCTGAGATAAAAAGTCAGAATTCTGAGATAAAAAGTCAGAATTCTGAGATATAAAGTCGCAATTGCGTGATAAAAAGTCAGAATTCTGAGATAAAGTCGCAATTGCGTGATAAAAAGTCAGAATTCTGAGATATAAAGTAGCTATTGCGTGATAAAAAGTCGCAATTGCGTGATAAAAAGAAGTCTGAGATAAAAAGTCGCAATTGCGTGATATAGTCAGAATTCTGAGATAGTCGCAATTGTGTGATAAAAAGTCAGAATTCTGAGATAAAAAGTCGCAATTGCGTGATAAAAAGTCAGAATTCTGAGATATAAAGTAGCTATTGCGTGATAAAAAGTCGCAATTGCGTGATAAAAAGAAGTCTGAGATAAAAAGTCGCAATTGTGTGATAAGTCAGAATTCTGAGATAAAAAGTCGCAATTCATCTTTTTTTTTTTTAGTGGCTTTTTTTTTTTTTTTTTTTTAGTGGCGGAAACAGGCTTCCATACTGACCAAGCAATTGAATGTAGTACACAACAATAGGATAAAAACAACAAATTATTTCCAATGTTTTGCCACAAAATTGTTTTATGTACAGAAATCACATCCTCTCAAACACACACACACACACACACACACACACACACACACACACACAGTCGGACACACTCACAGAAACGCGTCTCAGCGCTGCTCTGATGATTTAATCAGTAAAAAAGTTCAGCAACTTAAAAGCTGCATGACATTTCTCACTAGTGAGGTAATAACGGCGCTGTTCTTGAAGCAGATAAACTTACAGTTTCACTATCGGTAGACGCTGCTGCCGAACACTGTTGAGAGACTCAGGTCATTCACACACACTTCATCTCCTTCTCTAATAACTGCATTAGTCTGCTGTCAGTGACTCAAGCCTCCGTCACTAACTTTAAAATGACTTTTTGGAATTAGCAACGGAGGCTTGGGATTAGATGCGTAAGGAATCAGTCCCGTGTTTTAAGAACAAAAACCTGACAAATGTCTTGAGGTGTGGTGACCGTAGTATAAGCAGAATAATTAACTCTGGGCCGTTGAATTATTAGAAAACAATGCACATCCGAGGTGTAATGGCCACAACAAGATTATTATTGTAATAATTCAATGCACTTTTGTCAGTTATTCCTTACTTAACTGCTCCTTACCGTGGAAAAGCGGCTTTAGTGATAAAACACAACAGACTACACTGGTCTTCTCTCAATATATTTATTGTCGAACACTCTTTGATTTTGTGTCTGGTCGTTGTTTAAACAATCTCTGCACATTATAAAAAAAAATAAATAGCAACTTAATATTTTGAAGCAAAATAAACATGCAAGGAATGGAAAAAGCAATGCTGTGTTAAACTTCCTCCTGTTCTGTTCGCTCTCGTGAGGAGACCCATCTGCTCACCAGCACCTCCTGCAACACATGACGGAATATTACAGATCCAGACATGAACAGACACCTGTCGAGACACTCTCTGCTCTCATACCTGTACTGTGAACCGCTTCAGACAGTCCGGCGAGGACAGCATGTCTTCTGTCAGGTTTGATGGAGTGATGACGTAACAAAGCATCAGTTCCTGTACAGAACACACAAGTGTATGTTCAAGCATTACTTCAAGCACACAATTTTCACTTTCCATAAACGAGGCCTATGACTGATTTTTTGGTTTGTTTCAGTAAAGTGTCAATGAAAGAAGGTGCTGAACCTTCATCATCCACCTCAGGAGGAAGTTATTGTCATTTTGGCAACCCTGTTTTCAAAATGGTGTTACCCTGATGTGCGATTTGGTCATTTTCTAGCAATAAATATTACATCTAAACTGAACAGAAAAAACAACAAAAAACAAACAAAAAACATTAAATACAATGCTTTAAAATTTCTCGGAAGAGTTTGGACCAAATGTTTACGGAAGAGGATTAGGGCCAAGCAACAATAAAACCATCTCGAGATTAAAGTCATTATAATGTGAGATTAAACATTAAATTCCAAGAAAAAAAGTCAAAATACAATGTTGAGAATAAAATCTTTAAATTCGGGTTTAAAGTCGTCATGTTTCAAGAAAAAAAACTTGTTAAATTTTGAGAAAAAAGCCAAAATAAAACTTTGAGAATAACGTTGTTATGTTTCGGTGAAAAACTCTTATTGTAGTCAAAATAATCTAATTGTAGTCTAAATAATTGTTAAGAATAAAATCATTACATTTTGAGAAAATTTAATGAGTTTAATCTCGCATTATAACTCGAGATGGTTTTATTTTTTATTATTGTTTAACCTGAATCCTCTTCCGTAAATGTTGGTTTGTAGTTATAGATAAACATAATTAATAATAATTTAAAAAATATATGAGTTTAATGTTAATAAATAATAAATATAATGGTTTAAAATAATACATAAATATATATTTATAATCAAATAAAAAAAATGAATAAAGTCAGTCATGAACTAGAGCGCAGTCAAATGGTTTAACGCACAGCTAGCCGTGGATTATAGCGCTTATACCATGATCATTTACCAGCATCGACAACTTAAAGCTGTTATTGATGTTTGCAGCTCAATATTTGATCGGAAGAGTAAAAATGACTTATTTTTGTTAGTTACAGCTTGTTAGATTAAGCATTCTGCCCGCTTTGTACTTATTTAACTTAGGTGCAAAATTATAATGTAGGGCGGGGCTTGATTTTGTCTGTGGGGAATTGATTAGATGGATCTGGTTTCCTATTGGTGGATCTCACGTGAGTGACAGGTTGCCCCGCCCTCGTCATGTAGGACGTGTCGTACCTTTGAGACGTTACCGGTGGTTCTGCTGAGAGCGGCGAGAGATCTCCAGCTGAAGGGCCGCAGCGTCCGCGCCTCTGAAACACGCGTCTGCTCTCTCCACCACCACCGAGTAGCTGAACACAGAATGAAACTGAGATTATTTCAACGCAGTAAAGTAGTAACTCAAAGCATTTGAAGGCTAATAACACATTAAAGCAGTAAAGTTGACGTGAAAACACACTGCATGAATTGGGTTCTCAATCCAGTTTCATGTTGATGATTTATGATCTGCAAGTCGACGAATTCATGGTTATCATCATTAACAAAGACTGTTTCTGAGAAAGCAGAGTTTTTGTGTGAATTTCGGATGCAGTGATTAACTAGAAAACTATTTTCAACACATGACCAAGAACAAACCTCGCATGATAAAACGGTGGTCCTTTCCGGTAGAGCACTAGAAAAGAGAGAGATAAAGGATCAGCACTAGAACAAATGAGAATCTGAGAGCTGAAAAAGCAACAAACAAGATGCAACTCTATAGTGCTCTAGAAGCGAGAGTCATGTGTCAGCGCTTCCAATGACTGCTGAAGTTCACGGCCAAGACTCCAATGAGACGCGGAGCCAAGGGTCGGAGTGCGAGGACAGCAGTGCTTACTACACCTGAATAATTCACCTGTCCACCTCCAGTGTTACCGACACTACTTGGAAAATCTCTCTCACCCGCTGGAGTTAATTCAGGGTTCGGCCTAAATGTTTTAGAGGGACACGCCATAAACAACAGTGCTTTGAGAACAGATGGGCGATTCCACGCCATTACAAACTAGACAAGAAAACATGATTTAAATAGGATCTAACTGACAACTACTCTTGCATGAACATTAGAGCTTACCTAGATTTGTATATTTTCTTCAGAAAATCTGAGTAGTGCTTTGAGTTTCCATAAAACTTGATGTGGTGTTGCTCTACGGTGGCTAGGATGTGCTGTCATCCCACTTACAGTGTTCAGTCTGTGCACATGCAAAGCTTGATATTCTTTGGCTTCTACTGAAATTATTTTCATTGATGTAGAAAAAGAATAAATGAACTAGGCATATTTTGACTTAAACGTAAGTTATTAACAATAATTAAGTTATTATGGTTACACTTTATTTTAAGCTGTCCTTGTTACAGAGTAATTACACAAATAAGTACACTATATTGCCAAAAGTATTGGGACACTCCTCCAAATCATTGAATTCAGGTGTTCAATCACTTCCATGGCCACAGGTGTATAAATCAAGCACTAGGCATGCAGACTGCTTCTACAAACATTTGTGAAAGAATGGGTCGCTCTCAGGAGCTCAGTGAACTCAAGCGTGGTACCGTGATAGGCTGCCACCTGTGAAATAAGTCCATTCGTGAAATTTCCTCTCTACTACATATTCCACGGTCAGCTGTTAGTGGAATCATAACAAAGTGGAAGCAATTGGGAACAACAGCAACTCAGTCATGAAGTGGTCGGCCACGTAAAATCACAGAGCGAGGTCAGCGCATGCTGAGGCTCACAGTGCGCAGAAGTCGCCAGAGTCAATAGCTACAGACCTCCAAACTTCATGTGGCCTTCAGATTAGCTCAAGAACAGTGTGTAGAGAGCTTCATGGAATGGGTTTCCATTGCCGAGCAGCTGATCCAAGCCTTACATCACCAATGCAATGCAAAGCATGGGATGCAGTGGAGTAAAGCAGCCGTCACTGGACTCTAGAGCAGTGGAGACGTGTTCTCTGGAGTGACCAATCACGCTTCTCTGTCTGGCAATCCGATGGACGAGTCTGGGTTAGGCGGCTCCAGGAGAACGGTACTTGCCTGACTGCATTGTGCCAAGTGTAAAGTGTGGTGGAGGGGGGATTATGGTGTGGGGTTGTTTTGGACCCTTAGCTCCAGTGAAAGGAACTCTTAATGCTTCAGCATACCAAGACATTTTGGACAATTTCATGCTTGGGGGATGGGGATAGCCCCTTCCTGTTCCAACATGACTGCGCTCCAGTGCTCAAAGCAAGGTCCATAAAGACATGGATGAGTGAGTTTGGTGTGGAGGAACTTGACTGGCCTGCACAGAGTCCTGACCTCAACCCGACAGAACACCTTTGGGATGAATTAGAGCGGAGACTGTGAGCCAGGCCTTCTCGCCAACATCACTGCCTGAACTCACAAATGTGCTTCTAGAAGAATGGTCAAAAATTCCCATAAACACACTCCTAAACCTTGTGGAAAGCCTTCCCAGAAGAGTTGAAGCTGTTATAGCTGCAAAGGGTGGCCGACTCCATATTAAACCACATGGATTAAGAATGGGATGTCATTAAAGTCCCAAAACTTTTGCCAATATAGTGTATTAACAACATGTACTTCCCTGCATAATTTACTGGAGTAAGTACACAAGGACACTATAAAATAAAGTTACCAACTTCTTTAACTTTAAAGGGTTAGTTCACCCAAAAATGAAAATAATGTCATTTATTACTCATGTCGTTACCACACCCGTAAGACCTTCATTCATCTTCAGGATACAAATTAAGATATTTTTGATGAAATCCGATGGCTCAGTGAGGCCTGCATAGCCAGCAATGACATTTCCTCTCTCAAGATCCATTAATGTACTAAAAACATATTTAAATCAGTTCATGTGAGTACAGTGGTTCAATATTAATATTATAAAGCCACAAGAATACTTATTGTGTGCCAAAAAAACTAAAGTTTTCAACAATATCTATATTGACAGATTTCAAAACACTGCTATGGAGCTTTACGAATCGAATCAGTGAATCGGAGCGCCAAAGTCACGTGATTTCAGCAGTTTAGCCGTTTGTTAGGAGATCTGAATCACTAATATCGAAACAGAAGACTAATTAAGCTCAGAAGCTTCATAAAGCAGTGTTTTGAAATCGCCCATCACAAGATATTGTTGAAAAGTCGTTATTTGGTTTTTTTGGCACACAAAAATATTCTTTATAATATTAAGGTTGAACCACCAGCTTTATGGATCTTGAGTGTTTCAATGGCTTTGCTCTCAATGCAGGCCTCATTGAGCCATCGGATTTCATCAAAAATATCTTAATTTGTGCTCTGAAGATGATTACAAACTCGTGTAGTGACCAATATTTTCTTGACGGTGTAGTGTTACCTTTTTACTTTGAAATTTGTTACCAACTTCTTTTTCTTTAAAAGTGTAAAGTGTTTGTCACAAAGCGACCCCTGGAGACCCTTTATTCTTTAAGTGTAAAGTATTGCCCTTTTTTCTTTAAAAGTGTAGCAAAAATTTTTGTTAAGTGTAAATCAAGCGTTACGTTTTTTCTTTTAAAGTGTAGTGTTACCCTTGCTGAAACGAACACAAATGCGAATGAAATTTCTTAACTTTAAAAAGTGGAATTGCAACATTTATTATTAAAATAAAAAAATCGGTTTGATGTAGTTCAGGTTTTCAGTTGAGATTTTAGAAATATCCTTACTTAAGTCAGTTCCATATTTAATTCCAGACTTCGGCACCCAGCCTTTACTGCGGAAATAGTGATAGGCCGTGTAGGAGGTGGAGAAGTTTGGCTGCAGTGAACGAAACATCGTCCAAACCTGAGCGACGGACAGAGGTTCCTACAGTAAACAGGACCAGACAGAAGCAATGAAGAAACCACACATTTATACGATGTACACAAACAGACAATTCGGGCCGCACACAGTAACGACAGCAAAAACTCACCCCGCTGTAATAAACTGACAGGCATCCGAGAGCATAAACCAGAAAGAAAGCCTGAAATACAAAGACAAGCATCTTGTTAGGAGACAAATTACTCTGCATCGCTTCTCAATTGATTTGCTTGGTTGCTAACAAGGTTATGTTAGGATGTCTCCTAAATCACACGGGCTTAGGTTCAAACCGACGATAGCCGTCCCAGAAATTACACAGGGGAATGTCAGACAAAGGTAAAGCATACAGTGGGAATGATAAATAATCAATTACAAAATATCACACATTCCTCCCAAACGCTCTTTGCTTAGACTCTAGGGTGTATTTAACCGGAGAATGATGGGATGTGATTACATTAACGAGAAGGAGTGGTAATTTCAGTAAGCTGTTGTTGAGGGAGGTTGAATTAACACTTAACATTCGGAGAATAGAGTAGATAAGATATTCACAGCTTCAGTTCTGTTGTTTGGATTGGCTCTGTGCAGTGAAATCGCTCGACTGCATCCAGCTGTAACAATAAAGCTCCACTAAAATACCATTCACCCTATTTAACACAAACCTGACAGATACAAACCAGGGGCACGAGACCACAGCGACGGAGGGCTGGGAAATAACTGCAGCAATATCCAATATGTTGACAGACAGGATTTCTTGGATGATGCTTCACACGGACAGCTTGACCTTCAGTCACTTACTTCTTCATAACTCAGTTGCAGGTACTCCATCATGGTGAACGGGTTGATTCTGCACACCAACTTCTCCCGCTGGTCCTGACACAGGAAGAGTCCATTACTAGAAGGTTCATTCTTAAAACTAAGACTGGAAGGATATAGTCTTCAAAAAAGTTCTTCTATTAAGCATGCATTTCATTCAGAAACACATGCATGAAGGCATCTTTCTGACTTAGATATTTCCATGACTTTTCAAATCGTTCATAATTACTGGATTATGACTTTTTGTCTCTCAAAGGACACAGAATACGGTTGTCAGTCCTGTATTCGAGTCACGTTCACACACAGTTCAGTTAATTACTGGAGCGGTGACCGCAGTCTGTAATCCAGTGTTTCCCAACCGAGGTGCCTGTGTAAAAAATACTTTAAACATTTAAAAATTGCTAAAATGTGTACAAAAAAAAAAAAGCATTTAATAAATGCCATCAATCTCTGACGTCTCCAATAACAACACATAGGCTAACACACACAAATTCGTAATAAAAATGCATATCACAAGAAAGGTTGGTCTAAATTTTGGCGTGGGATTGTGCATAATGTTCATTCCTGTGTCAACATCCAAAGCACGCACACATAAAGTCGCCTCTCAAACAGCTCACGAGTGACAAATTGATTTCTTTTTTGCGGTCGGGCCAGTGGTTCAAATTTTTACTTGCCCCGCCAAAATTTTCACTTGCCCCACAACAAAAAATTAATATAATAAAAGAAAAGAAAAGAAAAGAAAATGGGCCGATAAAATATGCCTAGTTATTGTTTTTGTTGTTTTTGATACATGTAATCTTAATAAATAGGGTTATGACACCAAAAGCCACTAGATTAACTTACTTAAATTTTAAATATTGTTAGACAAATAAACAGCAACTAATAAAATAGTAACAAATAATCAAATTGAGTAAAAGCAAAAATAAAAACAACAGAACAAACATATAAATGAAACAAATGGTGCTTTTCAAGTTTTTCATGCAGGTTTAAACAGGAGATTTTCAGGTACAGAAATTGTAATCTAGTGTATAGCTAACTATATAACTATAGGTTAAACTTTATTAAAGTTAATCAGTCAAGAGCAGTTACAGATGCATAAATAATGTTTTGAAATGTTGAAAATATAAAACGTTAAATACTGTTATTTGAAATTATTTAAAAAATGAAAAGACACTTTAAATGTGAAATTAAACCCGCCAGTAGGTGGCAGCGAATCACTGTTAATGAGCGAATCACTGAGATTCAACCGATTCATTCAAACGGCTGATTCATTCAGGAAGTGTTGCTCAGAGACGCAAAACCATTCTGTGGACTTTGGAACTATTTTTGTAGGCGAAATAGAGCGAAACAGACGATTTGGTGTCTAAAATGTAAGTCACTTGATATTAAGTTAAACTGTATGCTGTATAAATTAAGTATCATATTTGTAATCATGCTGATATTTGGAGAAAAACAGCACTCTTTGTTTAATATTGGTTAACTATATTAAATGATATAAATATGAGAGATATACAGGGGCATTTTCGCCCCTTATCATGAATTCTGGGTCATTCTAAAGGCATTTTAATAGATTAAATCACGCAGTGAAAGCGTGCACTCTAAATATGCACGCTCATTAGTCTAACCTACTAGACTACGTCACGTAGTGCATGCGTGCACTCAATGGGTGTTTTGTTTGTTTTTTGTGAGGAACATACTGAATAATGTCAGATCGTTAAATCAACAATTACGGTATCATAGACGATATATAACGCACACCCTACAGCACTGGCCTGATCGGACAAGTGACCAATCCGTCTACTGAGCGTCGTTCACCCCGGGCCATCGGCAGTCCTTATTGTCGAGCCCTGCACAATGTCCGTCTTGCCGAGTATTCACATAAACACATACGGTTATGTCCTACGTGAATGTAAACAGTTCAGAAAGAAAACGCAGTATATTGGATCCGTGCATCAGCTCTTAAAGTAACAGCAGCCTAATAAACCAAGGTTATTTTACATTTAATTACTTCAGTTTCTGTAATATTTCTTACCTGATTAGCCCTACTACTGTTAGACCTACCTGAAAAACTTACAGCTATTTATTTCATTTGTATCTTTATTCTATTGTTTTTATTTGTGCTATCGTTATTAATTTGTTCTTATTACTGACTGTTTACTTGTCTTTAAAAAATTCAATTCATAGTTTCAAATCTTGTGCAGTTGCAACCAAATTAGCCCATTGTAAAAACACAAATACACTGAGTGAGCAAACATTCAGATGAGATAGTTGTAATGGTAATTGAGCAATGTTTATATATGAATT